>NW_017189516.1:14631150-14832961 GCF_001704415.2 Capra hircus
CTTCTTCACTTTCTGCCATAAGGGTGGTGTCATCTACATATCTCAGGTTATTGATATTTCTCCCGGCAATCTTGATTCCAGTTTGTGCTTCATCCAGCCCAGCATTTCTCATGATATACTCTGCATATAAGTTAAATAAGCAGCGTGACAACATAAAGGCTTGAGGTACTCCTTTCCTGATTTGGAACCAGTCTGTTTTCCCATGTCCAATTCTAAGTGTTGCTTCCTGACCTCCATACAGATTTGCTGATTATTTAGAGAAAGACAAATCAAAACTACAATGAGGTGTTACCTCACACTGGTCAGAATGGCCATCATCAAAGAATCAGTAAATACTGGAGAGGATGTGAAGAAACGGTAACCCCCTTGCACTGTTAGTAGGAATTTAAGTTGATACAGCCACTATGGAGAACAGTATGGAGCTTTCTTTAGAAACTAGGAACAAATCTGCCATATGGCCCAGCAATCCTACTAGGGAGCATATACCCTAAGAAAACCCTAATTCAAAGGGACACATTCACACCAATGTTCATTGCAGAACTATTTCCAATAGCCAAGGCATAGAGGCAAATGAGTCAGTGGTACTGAAGTTATACAGAATAGAGTAAGTCAGAAATAGAAAAGCAAATATATGTTAATGCATATATGGAACCCATAATAATGGTACAGATGAACCTATTTGCAGGGCAGAAATAGAGATTCAGACATAGATAATAGACTTATGGATACAGAAGGGGAAGAAGAGGGTAAGATAATTGAGAAAGTAGCACTGAAATATATATATTGCCATGTATAAAATAGCAAACGGGAAATTGTTGTATACTGCAGGGAGTTCAACACATGCTCTGTGACAATCTAGAGGGGTAGGATGGTGTGGGTGGTGGGAGAGAGGTTCAAAAGGAATTGGACATGTGTATACGTATGGCTGATTCATGTTGATGTGTGGCAAAAACCAACACAGCACTGTAGTTACACCTCAATTAAAAAGAAGAAAAAACTTGACTTTCCAAAACCTATTGGACTCAGTAAAACCACTTCTAAAAGGGAAGTTTATAGTCATACAAGCCTAACTCAGCAATCAAGAAAAGTATCAAATAAACAACTTAAACTTATATCTAAAGCAACTACAGAAAGAAGAATAAACAAAACTGGAAGCTAGTAGAAGGAAATAAATGATAAAAATCAGAGCAGGAATAAATTAAACAGAGAATCATAAAACAATATAAAAGGTCATTCAAACTAAAAGCTTATTCTTAGAAAAGATAAACTAAATTGATAGATCTTCAGCCAAACTCATATAAGAAATAGGCATAGGGACCAACCAAATCAATAAATTTATAAATAAAAAGGAAGTTGTTATAAATGACACCACAGAAATATAAAGAACCATAAGAGACTATTACAAGCAACTATATTACCAAAAAAAAGGATATCCTAGAAGAAATGGACAAATTCTTAGAAAGATTCAATCTCCCAAGATTGAACCAGAAAAAAATAGAAAATATGAGCAGAACAATCACAAGTATTGAAACTGATTAAAATTTAACAAACAAAAGCCCAAGACCAGATGGCTTCACAGTTAAATTCTAACAAAGTGTTAGAAAAGAATTTGCACATATACATGGGAAACAATTCCAAAAAAATTGTAGAGAAAAGAACAATTTCAAACTTATTTTATGAGACCACAATCATACTAATACCAAAACCAGACAAAGATACCTCAAAAATCTACAGGCCAATATCCCTGATTAACATAAACACAAAAGTCATCAACATAATACTAGCAAAATGTATTTAACATGCATTAAAAGGTCATACGCCATGATCAAGTGGGATTTATCCCAAGGATGCAAGCATTTTTTTTTTCCGTTTTTGCAGACCAATGTGATACACTACATTAACAAATAGAATAATGAAATCATATGATCATCACATAGATTCAGAAAAAGCTTTGAATAAACTTGACCATCCATTTATGGTAAAGAAAAAAAACTCCAGAAAGTAGGAATAGAGGGAACCCACCTCAAAATAGTAAAGGCCATATATGACAAACCCATAGCTAACATCATACTCGATAGTGAAAAGCTGAAAACATCTCGTCTAAAATCAGGACTAGAACAAGGATGCCCATTTTTTTCACCTTTATTAAACATAGTTTAGAAGTCCTAGCCATAATAATCAGAGAAGGAAAATAAATATAAATAATCCAAATTGATAAAGAAGAAGTAAAACTCACTATTTGCAAATGGCATGATACTATAGGTAGAAAATATGAAGATGCTAACAAAAAAAAACAACTAGCACTCATTAATTAATTTGGTAAAATTGTAAGATATAAAATTAATATACAGAAATCTGCCGCATTTCTATGCATAAACAATTAAATATCAGAAAAGGAAATTAAGGAAAGAGTCCCTTTTACCTGTACATCTGAAAAAAATAAAATACCTAAGAATAAACCTAACTAAGGAGGCAAAAGGACTATGCTTTTAAAACTAAAAGATGCTCATGAAAGAAAATTAAGACTATTCAAACAAATTGAAAGATGTACTGTGTTCTTGGTTCAGAAGAATAAATAACTATACTACCCAAAGCAACCTATAGATTGAATGCAATCTCTATTAAGTTACTATGGCATTATTTTCACAGAACTAGAAGAAAAAAAAATGTAAAATTTGCATGGAACCATAATATATCACAAGAAGTCAATGCTAACTTGAGAAAGAATAGAGCTGGAAGAATCAGGATCCCTGAATTTAGATTCTACTACAAAGCTACAGTATGGCACAAAAACACACGTATACCAATGTTGAATGATAGAAAGCCCAGAAATAAACCCATGTATCTACAGTCAATTGTTGTTCAGTCTCCCAGTCATGTCTGACTCTTTGTGACCCCATGGACTGCAGTACACCAGGCCTCCCTGTCCCTCACCATCTCCTGAAGTTTGCCCAAGGTCATGTCCATTTCAAGGGTAATGCCATCCAGCCGTCTCATCTTCTGACACCCTCTTCTCCTTCTGCCCTCAATCTTTCCCAGCAACAGAGAGTTTTTAATGAGTCAGCTATTTGCATTAGATGAACAAAATTTTGGAACTTGAGCTTCAGCATCAGTCCTTCCAATGAGTATTTGGGGTTGATTTCCTTTGAGATTGACTGGTGTGATCTTGCTTTCCAAGGGACTTTTAGGAGTCTTCTTCAGTTAGAAGGCATCAATTCTTTGGTGTTGTGCCTTCTTTATGGTCCAGCTCTCACAACTGTACATGACCGCTGGGAAGACTATAGCCTTGAATATACAGAGCTTTGTTGGTAGAGTAATGTCTCTGTTTTTCAACACCCTGTATAAGTTTTTCATCAGTTTCCTACCAAAAAGCAATCATCTTCTGATTTCATGGCTGCAGTCACCATCCTCAGTGATTTTAGAGTCCAAGAAGAGGAAATCTGTCATGACTGTCACCTTTCCCCCTTCTTCTTTCCATGAAGAAATGGGATCAGATGCCATAATTCTAGTTTGTTTATGTTTTCATTGTGTTTTTTTTTTTTTAATATTTAGTTCTAGGCCAGTTCTTTCACTCCTCCTTCATGCTCATCAAGAAGCTCTTTAGTTCCTCTTCACTTCCTGCCATTAAATTGGTATCATCCACATATCTGAGGTTGTTGATATTTCTCCTGCCTCTCTTGATTCTATCTTATAACTCATCCAGCTGGCATTTCTCATGATGTGCTCAGCATATAGTTTAAACAAACAGCATGACAGCAGACAACTCTGTCATACTCCTTTCTCTATCTTAAACCAATCAGTTGTTCCATACAGGGTTCTAACTGTTGCTTCTTGAACCACATGCAGGTTTCTTAAGAGACAGGTAAGATGGTCTGGTATTCCCATCTCTTTAAGAACTTGTCACAGTTTGTTATGATACACACAGTCAAAGGCTTTAGCATAACTGATGAAACAGAGATGGTTGTTTTTCTGGAATTCCCTTGCCTTCTTTATGATCCAGTGAATGTTGGAAATTTGATCTCTGGTTTCTCTTGCTTTTCTGAACCAAGCCTGGACATCTGGAAGTTGTTGGTTCACATAATGCTGAAGCTTAGCATGCAAGATTTTAAGCATGACCTTACTAGCATGTCTCTGATAGCTTAGATGGTAAAGAATCTGCCTGTAATGCAGGAGATCTAGGTTTGATTCCTGGGACAGGAAGATCCCCTGGAGATTGGATAGGATACACACTCCAGTATTCATGAGCTGCCTGGTGGCTCAGATGATAAAGAATCCACTTGCAATGCAGGATGCCTGGATTTGATCCATGGGTTGGGAAGATCCTCTGTAGAAGGGAATGAATACACACTCCAGTATTCTTGTCTGGAGAATTTCATGGACTTCAGAGTCTAGCAGGCTACAGTCCATGGGGTTGCAAATAGTCTGACATGACTGAGCAACTTTCACTTCACTTTCTAAAATAGGAGATGATTCTAATTGCCAAATGATAAGCACATTATTGGGAATTGGGATGAAGATTGATCTTTTTCAGCCCTGTGGCCACTGCTGGGTCTTCCAGATTTGCTGACATATTGAATGCAACAACTTGATGGCATCATTCTTTAGAGTTTGGAATAGTTCTATTGAAATTCTATCACATCCACTATCCTTATTAATAACAGTGCTTCCTAAGGCCAACTTGACTTCATTTTCCAAAATGTCTGGCTCTGGGTGACTGAACACATCATTGTAGTTATCTGATTCATTAAGATCTTTTTTAGTACACTTCTTCCATGTATTCTTTCCATCCCCTCTTGATCTCTTCAGCATCTACTACGTCTCTACTTTTTTCTGTCCTTTATTTTGTCCATCTTTGGGTGAAATGTTCCCTTGACATCTCCAATCTTCCTGAAGAGATCTCTAGTCTTTCCCCTTCTGTTGTTTTCTTCTAGCTTTAAGCATTGTTCATTGAAGAAGGTCTTCTTGTCTCTCCATGCTATTCTTTGCAATTTTGCATTCATTTGAATGTACCTTTCCCATTCTCCTTTGCTTTTTGCTTCTCTTCTGTAGCAAAAATGCAGCATGTTGAAAGTCCAGAAATAAACCCATCTACCTATGTTCAATTAATCTTTGCCAAAAGATATAAGAATATACAATGGAGAAAAAACAGTCTCTTCAATAAATGGCACTGGGAATACTGGACAGTTACCTGTTAAAGAATGAAACTAGTGCATTCTCTAGTATATAAAAACAAATTCAAATGTGTTAAATACCTAAATGTAAGACTGTATGCTATAAAACTCCTGAAGGAAAGCATAGAGAGGATATCTTTGACATAAATTACAGAAGTATCTTTTTGTATTTGTCTGCAAGAGTAATGGAAATAAAAACAAAATAAACAAATGGGACTTAATTAAACTTAAAAAAATTAAAGTAATCCAAATATAACTTACAGTTAATACTAAAAAAGAAAACAAAATACTTTTCCTCCCAATATAGGAACAAGACAGGGTATTTATTTTCACCAAATGTATTTAGCATTGTGCTATTGTCTACAGACAAGATAATTAGGCAAGCAAGAAAAATTAAGAAAAAACTTTCCAGTGTAGTAGAAGTAAAACTATCTCTACCTATAGATGATATAATATTGTATAGAGAAAAATCTTAAAAACAAAACACTAATAATTTATTAGTAGCAATAAATGAATTCAGCTACTTTGCAAGATACATTATCAATATGTAAAAGTCAATTGTATTTCTGTACTCTAACAATGAATGTTCCAAAAATCTAATTAATAAAACAATTATATTTAGAATAGTGTCAAGATAGCCAACAGGTTCCCAACATTACTAATGATCAGAGAAATGCAAACCAAAACCACAATAGATGTCACTTGTCATACCTGTCAGAATGGCTATCATCAAAAAGAGATTTAAAGTGTTGACAAAAATGTGGAGAAAAGGGAACATTTGGGCAGTGTTTTTAAGAATGCAAATTCATGCAGCCACTAGAGAAAACAGTATAGAGATTTCTCTAGAAATTAAAAATATAACTGCAATATGATCCAGCATTTAAAATTCTGGATTTATATAAAAAATGTTTTAAAGTATATCAGAGAGAAATCTGTACTCCCATATTTATTACAGTACCATTCACAACAACCAAGGTGTAGAAACAACCTAAGTATCTGTCAACAGATGAATGGATAAAGAAGGTGTGGTATATATGTATAATGGGATATTATTCAACTATGATGAAGAAAATTCTGTCATTTGCCAAATGTGTGGCCTTCAAGGGCATTATGCTAAGTGAAATAAGCCAGACAGATCATGTTATCCCTTATTGTGAATTCATTAAAAAAAAAGACAAGTGTGAGGTAATATTAATTAAATAAGTGGTGGGAATACTGACATAATGTATACATATGTTAAAGAAGGGCAATGCCAAACAATGTTCAAACTACTGAACAGCTGCACTCCTTTCAAATACTAGCAAGGTAATGCTCAAAATCCTTCAAGCTAGGCTTCAACATTATGTGAGTTGAGAACTTCCAGATGTACAAGCTGGATTTAGAAATGGTAAAGAAACCAGGGATCAAACTGTCAACATTTGTTGGATCAAAGAAAAAGCAAGAGAATTCTAGAAAAATATCTACTTATGCTTCATTGACTATGCTAAAGCCCTTCACTGTGTGGATCACTACAAACTATGGAAAATTCTTAAAGATGAGTATATCAGAACACCTCACCTGCCTCCTGAGACACCTTTATGCAGGTCAACAAGCAACAGTTAGAACTGGACATGGAACAAAGGACTGGTTCAAAATTGGGAAAGGAGTACATCAAGGCCATATACTGTCACTCTGCTTATTTAATTTATATGCAGATTACAACATGAAGAATGCCACACTGAATGAATCATTAACTGGAATTAAGATTGCCAGGAGAAATACCAATAACTTCAGATATGCAAATAATGCCATTCAGATGGCAGAACACAAAAAGAAACTAAAAAGTCTCTCAATGAAGGTGAAAGAGGAGAGTAAAAAGGTTGGCTCAAAGCTCAACTTCCAAAAAACTAACATCATGGCACACAGTCCCATCACTTCATGGCAAATAGTTGGGTAAAACATGGAACCAGTGACAGACTATTTTTGTGGGCTCCAAAATCACTGTGGACAGTGACTGCAACCATGAATTAAAAGATGCTACCTCCTTGGAAAAAAAGCTATGACCAACCTAGACAGCATATTAAAAAGCAGAGGCATCGCTTTGCCAACAAAGGTCTGTACAGTCAAAGCTATGGTTTTTCCATTAGTCATATATAGATCTGAAAGTTGGACCATAAAGAAGGCTGAGGTCTGAAGAATTGATGCTTTCAAATTGTGCTGGAGAAAACTTTTGAGAGTCTGATGGACAGCAAGGAGATTCAACCAGTCAACCATAAAGGAAATCAGTCCTGACTATTCATTGGAAGGACTGATGCTGAAGCTGAAGCTCCAGTACTCTGGCCACCTGATGTGAAGTACTGACTCACTGAAAAAGACCCTTATGCTGGGAAAGATGGTGGATAAGGGGTTGACAGAGGATGAGATTGTTGGATGGCATCACCAACTCAATGAACATGAGTTTGAACAAACTCTGAGAGATAGTGAAGGACAGAGTCCTGGCATGCTGCAGTCCATGACATCTCAAAGAATAGAACACAACTTAGCTACTGAACAACAAAATACATACATCAAATTATCACAATAAACTCTTCTTTAAATACCTTATAATTTTGTTTGCCAATTATACCTCAAAAAAGGTGAAAATATTTACATATCTGAATAGTTTTTAAGTGATCCTAATTGTATCAGTGTGGAGGACACTGTTTTGAGTAGCTCTGTCAAAATATTCTGCTTATGACGGCAGTAGGAATACTGCCCATTGTCCCACCTGTCCAGTGTCTTGTAGAAATATTCTGACTTATTCTTATGTCATGAATTTACCTATAGTTTTGTTAGCATAAACTCTCTTGGCCCTTTTTCATCTTATTGTTCATGTAGTTGTTCTCAGTAGTTTACACAGACATGTTAAAAAGTCAAAAAACCTATAAAACTTAAGCCACATTTCTTGCTTGCAAAGACAATCACTTCCAACTTTGTTAGCTTTTCCTTTTGGTATTTGCCTCTGCAAATCTCTAACA
The DNA here is from genome assembly GCF_001704415.2 of Capra hircus. NCBI lineage: Eukaryota > Metazoa > Chordata > Mammalia > Artiodactyla > Bovidae > Capra > Capra hircus. The sequence continues at coordinate 14,639,318 of NW_017189516.1, forward strand.
AGATCCTTATTTGACCACTTCTTCATTTGATAGTTTTAGGCATACTGACTTCCATTAACATAGTGAATATGTTGATCTTTGTCACTTCCCTGCTCCACACTACATATGGATACACCAACAGTTTCATCATATTCTAAATATAGATATACAATAAATTTGCTAGATCAATAATTATGCTTTACATTTTTATTACTATGTAAATGTTATTCAAATGAATTATATTGTTTGCAAAGACTAATTTTTCTTTCTTGCCATAATTTTCCCTGCTTGACCGCAACATTTTCAAAATTTTTTTGTTTGCTTACTTTTGCAACTAATTATACCAAGATTATTCAAAATCTGTGTAAAATATATCTCAATACTTCAGATATTCTTATAACTTTCCTTCCTTAGTATATGGTTGCCTGGAATATCATCATCATCTTTAACCCAGAACACTTTCTTTCTCTGCTGATGCATGATACAAACTTAGGTTTCCATCACCGTCTTCCTGGAAATTGTCTTTATTTGTCTGTAGTGTTAGTCTTCCCATTTCCTAGATATGTCCTAAGAAAGCATGAATGTTATGGGAATTTCTTAAGGACTTTTGATTGTCTGAAAATATCTAAGACAACCTGCACACTTGTTATAGTTTGGTTCAATTGTAAAAATGTTTAATTAATAATTCTGAAACCATTTATCCATTGCTTTTCAGAACTTAGTGTTGTTATCAAACCAATTCTGATTTCCAACTTGCACATGTAACCAATGTTTTTCTATAAAATACACTATTGTATTGAGTAATAAATGGACACTTTAAATAAGGAATACCATACTATTCAAGTCATTAAGTTATTTTGAAATATTTATTTGGCACTCACCCCGCCATGGTTTGTCTCATCTCTATTCCTAGAACTGCTATGAACTGAATGTTGGACATCCTGATATATTTCTCTAATTTTAAATTTTCACTACTATTTTTCATTTCTGACTTTGCCCCTATGTCCTTGAAGACTTTCTCAAATATGTTTTACAACTTTCATTTGAATAAATAATTTATGGATAATTTAAATATATAATTACCACCGAATTTCTAGTTTCCAAGATCTCTTCTCACATTTTTAAGTTTTTTCCTCCCTGTAAATTAGTTTTTTAAATCTGATTTTACCTATTTTTATTTAACTGAAGGATAACTGCTTTAGGGGATTTTGTTGTTTTCTGCCAAATATCAACACAAATCAGATATAGGTAAACATATATTCCCTCCCTCTTGAACCTCCTTCCTATGTCCCTCCTCATCCCACCACTCTAGGGGGTACAGAACTCTTTATGAGTTACCTGAGTCATATAGCAAATTCTCATTGGCTATCAATTTTACATTCTATACAGTCAGAAAAATCAAGACTGGGAGCTGACTGTGGCTCAGATCATGAACTCCATATTACCAAATTCATTTTTAAATTGAAGAAAGTAGGGAAAACCAATAGACCATTCAGGCATGGCCTAAGTTAAATCCCTTATGATTATAGATTGGAAGTGAAACATAGATTCAAGGGATTAGATCTGATAGAGAGAGTGCCTATAGAACTATGGACAGAGGTTCATAACATTGTAAGGAAGCAGTGACCAAAACAATCCTAAAGAAAATAAATGCACCTCTTTTTTTTTGGTATTCTTTTTTTTTTTTTACTTTATTTTACTTTGCAATACTGTATTGATTTTGCCATACATCAACATAAATCTGCCACGGGTGTACATGAGTTAAGTAATCTTGTATATATAAACACTTACTCACCTTCCCAGGATGAGAAATGATTTCTGCTTGGTGAACTGTGATGTAATTTTTCAAAGTCTGACCTACAAGTGATGGCATATTGGTTAAAATTATCTGAGGTTTGGAGCCTTCTTGGAGTTGTTTGTAAGGCTGAGTTGTAACAATAAATTCATTAAATGTGGAAAAAAAAACATAATAGGATTGTATTGCATACATACCAGAATGGTTGACACGTAAAAATTTTAACAATATCAAGAACTAGCTAGAATGTGGAACAATTAGAGGGGGATGTATAAAAAAAGAAAGAAAATAAATGCAAAAAAAAATGGTTGTCTAAGAGGACTAACAAAGAGCTGAGAAAAGAAAAGAAAAAGGGAAAGGAGAAAAGGAAAGATATATTCATATGAATGTAGAGTTCCAAAGAATAGCAAATAGAGGTAAGAAAGCCTTCTTAAATGATCAATGCAAAAAAAAAAAAAAGAGGAAAACAATAGAATGGGAATGACTAGAGATCTCTTCAAGAAAATTAGAGATATTAAGGGTATGGTAAGGAAAGAAACAGTATGGACATACCAGAAGTAGAAGATATTAAGAAGAGGCAAGAATACACAGAGGAACTATACCAAAAAGATCTTCACAACCTAGCTAACCATTATGATGAGATCACTCACCTAGAGCCAGACATCCTGAAGTGTGAAGTCAAGTGGGTCTTTGGAAGCATCACTATGAACAAAGCTTGTGGAGGTGATGGAATTCCAGTTGAACTATTTCAAATCCTAAAAGAAGATGTGCTAAAATGTGACATTAAATGTGCTAACAAATTTGGAGATCTCAACAGTGGCCACAGGACTGGGAAAGGTCAGTTTCCATTCCCATCTCAAGAGGGGCAAATGCCAAAGAATGTTCAGGCTATGGCATAATTGAAATCACTCCACATGTCAGCAAAGTAATGATCAAAATTCTCCAAGGTAGGCTTCAGCAGTACGTGAACCATGAACTTCCAGATGTTCAAGCTAAATTTAGAAAAGACAGAGGAATCAGAGATCAGACTGCCAACATCACTTGGATCATAGAAAAAGCAAGAGAATTCCAGAAAAAAAATCTAATTCTGCTTCATTGACTATGCTAAAGCCTTTGACTATGTGGATCACAACAAACTGTTGAAAGTCCTTAAAGAGATGGGAATACCAGACCGCCTGACCTGCCTCCTCACAAAACTGTATGTAGGTCAAGAAGCAACAGTTAGAACTGGACATGGAACAAGGGACTGGTTCTAAATTGAGTAGGAGTATGTCAAGCTGTATATTGTCACTCTGCTTATTTAACTTAAATGCAGATTCAGTTCAGCTCAGTTCAGAACATTTCCTGACTCTTTGCAACCCCATGGACTGCAGCATGCCAGGCTTCCCTGTCCATCACCAGCTCCCAGAGCTTACTCAAATTCATGTCCATCAAGTTGGTGATGCCATCCAAACATCTCATCCTCTGTCATCTCCTTCTCCTCATGCCTTCTATCTTTCCTAGCATCAGGATTTTTTTTTAAATGAGTCAGTTCTTCGCATTATGTGGCCAACTTATTGGAGTTTCAGCTTCAGCATCAGTCCTTGGAAGAATATTCAGAACTGATTTCCTTTAAGATGGACTGGTTGGAACTCTGTGAAGTTGAAGCGACTCTCAAGAGTCTTCACCAACACCACAGTTTAAAAGCATCAATTCTTTGGTGCTCAGCTTTCTTTATAGTCCAACTCTCACATCCATACATGACTACTGGAAAAACCATAGCTTTGATTAGACATAACTTTGTTGGCAAAGTAATGTCTATGCTTTTTATTTATTTTTTTATTTTTTAATTATTTTTTAAATTTTAAAATCTTTAATTCTTACATGCATTCCCAAACATAAATCCCCCTCCCACCTCCCTCCCCACAACATCTCTCTGGGTCATCCCCATGCACCAGCCCCAAGCATGCTGCACCCTACGTTAGACATGGACTGGCGATTCAATTCTTACATGATAGTATACATGTTAGAATTACCATTCTCCCAAATCATCCCACCCTCTCCCTCTCCCTCTGAGTCCAAAAGTCCGTTATACACATCTGTGTCTTTTTTCCTGTCTTGCATACAGGGTCGTCATTGCCATCTTCCTAAATTCCATATATATGTGTTAGTATACTGTATTGGTGTTTTTCTTTCTGGCTTACTTCACTCTGTATAATTGGCTCCAGTTTCATCCATCTCATCAGAACTAATTCAAATGAATTCTTTTTAACGGCTGAGTAATACTCCATTGTGTATATGTACCACGGCTTTCTTATCCATTCATCTGCTGATGGACATCTAGGTTGTTTCCATGTCCTAGCTATTATAAACAGTGCTGCAATGAACATTGGGGTACATGTGTCTCTTTCAATTCTGGTTTCCTCGGTGTGTATGCCCAGAAGTGGGATTGCTGGGTCATAAGGTAGTTCTATTTGCAATTTTTTAAGGAATCTCCACACTGTTCTCCATAGTGGCTGTACTAGTTTGCATTCCCACCAACAGTGTAGGAGGGTTTCCTTTTCTCCACACCCTCTCCAGCATTTATTGCTTGCAGATTTTTGGATCGCAGCCATTCTGACTGGTGTGAAGTGGTACCTCATTGTGGTATTGATTTGCATTTCTCTAATAATGAGTGATGTTGAGCATCTTTTCATGTGTTTGTTAGCCATCTGTATGTCTTCTTTGGAGAAATGTCTATTTAATTCTTTGGCCCATTTTTTGATTGGGTCATTTATTTTTCTGGAATTGAGCTGCATAAGTTGCTTGTATATTTTTGAGATTAGTTGTTTGTCAGTTGCTTCATTTGCTATGATTTTCTCCCATTCCAAAGGCTGTCTTTTCACCTTGCTTATATTTTCCTTTGTTGTGCAGAAGCTTTTAATTTTAATTAGATCCCATTTGTTTATTTTTGCTTTTATTTCCAGAATTCTGGGAGGTGGATCATAGAGGATCCTGCTGTGATTTATGTCAGAGAGTGTTTTGCCTATGTTCTCCTCTAGGAATTTTATAGTTTCTGATCTTACATTTAGATCTTTAATCCATTTTGAGTTTATTTTTGTGTGGGGTGTTAGAAAGTGATCTAGTTTCATTCTTTTACAAGTGGTTGACCAGTTTTCCCAGCACCACTTGTTAAAGAGATTGTCTTTACTCCATTGTATATGCTTGCCTCCTTTGTCAAAGATAAGGTGTCCATATGTGTGTGGATTTATCTCTGGGCTTTCTATTTTGTTCCATTGATCTATATGTCTGTCTTTGTGCCAGTACCATACTGTCTTGATGACTGTGGCTTTGTAGTAGAGCCTGAAGTCAGGCAAGTTGATTCCTCCAGTTCCATTCTTCTTTCTCAAGATTGCTTTGGCTATTCGAGGTTTTTTGTATTTCCATACAAATCTTGAAATTATTTGTTCTAGTTCTGTGAAAAATGTGGCTGGTAGCTTGACAGGGATTGCATTGAATTTGTAAATTGCTTTGGGTAGGATACTCATTTTCACTATATTGATTCTTCCAATCCATGAACATGGTATATTTCTCCATCTATTTGCAACGAAAAGAATAAAATACTTAGGAATATATTTACCTAAAGAAACTAAAGACCTATATATAGAAAACTATAAAACACTGATGAAAGAAATCAAAGAGGACACTAATAGATGTCTATGCTTTTTAATATGCTGTCTAGGTTGGTTAAAGCTTTTCTTCCAAGGAGAAAGTGTCTTTTAATTTCCAGGGCTGCAGTCACCCATATGAAGTGATTTTGGAGCCCACCTCCCACCCCCACCCTCCAAAAAAAGAGTAAAGTCTCACTCTGTTTCCACTATTTTACCATTCTCTTGCCATGAAGTGACGGGACTGGATTCCATGATCTTAGTTTTTTGAATGTTGACTTTTAAGCCAACTTTTTCACTCTCTTCTTTCACTTTCATCAAGAGGCTCTTTAGTTCTTGTTCACTTTCTACCCTAAGGGTGATGTCATCTGCATATCTAAGGTTAATGATATTTCTCCCAGGAATCTTGAGTCCAGCTTGTGCTTCATTCAATCCAGCATTTTGCATGATGTACTCTGCATATAAGTTAAATAAGCAGAGTGACCATACACAACCTTGTTGTACTCCTTTCCTGATGTGGAACCAGTCTGCTCTTCCATGTCCAGTTCTAACTGCTGCTTCGTGACCTGCATACAGATTTCTCAGGAGGCAAATCATGAGGTTTGATATTCCTATCTCTTTAAGAATTTTCCAGTTTCTTGTTATCCACACAGTCAAAGGCAATGGCAGAGTTGATAAAGCAGAAATAGATGTTTTTCTGGAATTCTCTTGCTTCTTCTATGATCCAACAGATGATGGCAATTTGATCTCTTGTTCCTCTGCTTTTTCTAAAACCAGCTTGAACATCTGGAAGTTCATGGTTCAAGTACTGTTGAAGCACAGCTCAGAGGATTTTGAGCATTACTTTACTAGCGTGTGAGATGAGTGCAATTGTGCAGTAGTTTGAACATTTCTGGCATCGCCTTTCCTTGGGATTGAAATGAAAACTGACCTTTTCTAGTCCTGTGGACACTGCTTAGTTTTCCAAATTTGCTGTCATATTAATTGCATCACTTTCACAGCATCATCTCTTTTTTTAATTTTTATTTTTACTTTATTTTACTTTACAATACTGTATTGGTTTTGCCATACCATTGACATGAATCCACCATGGGTGTACATGCGATCCCAAACATGAACCCCCTTCTGAATGGGAGAAAATAATAGCAAATGAAACAACTGACAAACAACTAATCTCAAAAATATACAAGCAACTTATGCAACTCAATTCCAGAAAAATAAACGACCAATCAAAAAAATGGGCCAAAAAAACTAAATAGACATTTCTCCAAAGAAGACATACGGATGGTAACAAACACATGAAAAGATGCTCAACATCACTCCATTATTAGAGAAATGCAAATCAAAACCACAATGAGGTACCACTTCAAACCAGTCAGAATGTCTGCGATCCATCATCTTTTAGTAGTTGAAAAAGTTCAACTGAAATTCCATCACCTCAACTAGCTTTGTTTGTCGTGTTGCTTCCTAAGGCCCACTTGACCTCATGCTCCAAGAAGTCTGGCTCTAGGTGAGTGATCACAGCATTATGATTATCTGAGTCATTACGANAAATATTCCTGAGTATATATGTATGCATATGCATAGGTATAGTTAATATAAGAAATGAGCAGCATGGGAAGGGCTTTCTGAGGCTGACTAGCACACAGAATTCATGAGGACAAGACAAGCCACTTCGGCATCACTTACTTTTGTTTTACAAATTCATAAGTGAGAAGCTTCCTCAGATCTCCAAGGAGGGGATGTCTTACTCTGAGAGCAAAAAAACAAAAAAACAAAAAAAAAGGGAGGGGGGGAGATTCATAATTAGAGACTATGACATTGCCCAAAGGAAAGAAAACAGTTTTCCAGCACAGAAGTCAGAGATAAGAGAAGCAGAGACCAGGACTATTTCCCCATCCACCCAGGTCACATTCTTGGGCTCTGTACCTCCCCAAACCAATTCCCTTAGACTACCAGGTTGATGCAATCCTGGAACCATCCTCTGTTGCCAAAGAATCATATAACAGGCAAGAGATGAGAGAGCCCAATCATACCCAGGACGTAGTCCCATCTTGCGTAGTGCCTCCCAGAGGACAGCTGCAATGGGAGGCAAGGGGAGACAAGGGATGGAAAATGAACATGGAAATCAGGCGGCAGCCAACCCCCAGCTGCTGGCCCGGCCACTCACCTTCACTGGCACGGTTGCCATTCATGAAGATGACACCCAAAATCACTAAAAGGAGACCCAGTTTTGGTGTGTCTTTGGTCCTAAAGAAGTTTTTTTTTAAAAAAAGAATGTATTTTCAGCAGGCATTTACACAGGCACCCCAGACAGTTTACCCATCCAGCTTTCCTAGTATTCCTCAGCTAGGAGACAACTCTACCCCAACTCTGCCCATGACCTGCTATGTGACCCTGCATCCTGATCTACTTGAAACTCCTAGGAAAAAACCGCCACTGAGAATGGCAATGTTTCCCCTCCTTTCCCATCTTACGTTCCTAGTATGCCAGCCAGGGACTCAGGGGTGCTGATGAGAATATACAGGTGTTCTTCCTTGTCAATTTCTTTCAGTTGAATTCCAAATTTCTACAGGGGCAAGAAAACAGACTATGAAATTACAAAATCTAGCATAAGCATACCCACATTCACTCCCTGTGATTTGCATCAAACTCCCAGTAGGAATCCCATGAATCTTTAAACCAAGACTTTCTCATAATATCTATCAAAGCCCCTCCTCGCAAACCTTTCCCCATCATTCTGTCCTTCAGGGTTGCCTTCTCACCTTCTCCAGGACAAAGCACGCACGTTCAATGATTTCTGGATACACATCAGTGTATTCACGGATGATATCCCTTAGCATTTCTGCAGGTGAGAGGAGGGAGCATCTGAGCTGAGCAGGGGCCACAGAGCTGTGGCATTTTTGCCAGCCCTGCCCAGGGGAGCACAGTAGGCGAAAAAGGAAGACTCACCCATGGAAAGAGGGGATTGAAGGGGAGGGGACATATAAGCACAGAGATATCCATAGAGAATGGGGTGAGGGGAAGGGCAGATCTCTGGGAGAGGGTACTGAATGCCTACCTGAGCGCTTGATGGGCACCTTTGTGTAATCTTTAAGCATCAGGTACTTGACCAACTTATTAGCCTGAGAGGGAAAAAGGAACTCATTAGTTATAAGATATTGACAGAACACTTGGTTGAATTATAGATGGAAGTACAACAAAGAAAAGAGGTGAGGGTGGGTGGGGAGAAGCAACTGAAGTTACAGTTCTTACTCTTTCCTGAAGAAGGGCCACATCTCGGGGCTGTGAGGCACCCAGGTTCTGTGAGGCACGCGAATTAGGAGAGGGGCGCAGGTTTGGTGAGGGGCGCAGGTTTTGCCAGTCTGGTGGAACTGGCCAATCAGTGGGGATCCAGTCAGGTGGGAGCGGCCAGTCAGTGGGGAGTGGCCAGTCGGGTGGCAGTGGCCAGTCAGGGGGTAGTGGCCAGTCGGGAGGGCCTTGCCAATCTGGAGGACCTTGCCAGCCTGGTGGAGTCTGCCATCCAGGTGGGGTCTGCCACCCAGGTGGATTCTGCCAGGCCAGTGGGTTTGGCCAGACAACCGGACCAGGCCAGACAATGGGGTTTGGCCAGATCACTGGGTTCTGCCAGATCACAGGGTTTGGCCAGATCACTGGGTTCTGCCAAGCAACTGGGTTTTGCCAGGCTGGTGGGGTCTGCCTTGCTGGGGGGCTCTGACGTGCTGGTGGGGTCTGCCTGGTTGGCTGATTTTGCCAGCCTGATGGATTCTGCCAGGCCAGTGGGGTCTGCCAGAGCACATTGGGGGGTGCGCCAGGTGGGCTCTGAGTGGTAACTGGAACTGGTGCAGACCTCCAGGTCCCTGGAGCCAGTGGGGCCCGCCTCTGATCCCCACTGCTACTCTCTTCCACATTCAAGTTATTAATCTGCATCATCAAAGAAAAGGAAGGTCAGGGTTACCAAGTGTTTCTATGTCCTCACCGTATCTATTTCAGGAAGGCCCCCTAAAACCCTCACCTGTAGTGACAGCCTGACCTACTAGCCAATGGTCACCCTGAGTCCTGGGCTTGTCTTTCACTGTCTTCCAGGCAGGAGTTTCATCTCTGAACCAGGCCAGGAGCAACCCAAGGGTGGGGCCTGAGGCTTCTCTTCTTCCTATGTCCATCACTGGCTCTGCTTGTACCACCCTGGACAAATCACTCAAGTCACTTCACCTCTCTGGGACTTATTTTCCTTCTCTGTAAAACTGAAACTATGATCCCTAGCTGGTATGAGGTACCGTGAAGATTTAATGAGTGAGATAACCTGTGTGAATGTGCCTAGGCCAAGATCTAACACATGGCTACTTTTAAAATGTAAAATGAATTACACACAGACTGTATATATTACGGGTCCATGTCTCATCTCCCCATTATTCTGTGGACTAGCAAGAATCATCATATTTACCTTATCATCCCCTACAATGTAGTTGAATACAGACAATTATATATATTTAGTTTTGTCTTGTTTAGAACAAATGAACCACCTCAGAGAAGAAAGGAGAGCCCAAAGCAAAGTAGAACTAGTAGGGATCTCACCTTACGGGTCCTCTTGCCCCGAATTATAGTCCTGGACTCCAGATTCTGAGGCTGGGAACCATCCGCTGATGTCTGTGCAGCTGCACCATCAGATTCACAGATACCTGGGCTTGGGTCAGCCTCTATGTCAGCGTAGGAAGTGGCCATCTTGGCTGGGTTAACATTCTGGGTCTGGGTATCAGGAGTTGGGACCGTAGTGGTGTCATTCCAAGCCTTGAAGGCTGTCTTGGGCTGAGTGTTGACCATCTCACTGGCATTGAGAGACTGAGAGAAATTGTAGGCCGCATTTGGGACCACTTTAGTAGTGGTATTCTGGGCCTTAAAGGCCATGTCCGACTTGTTGGCAGTTAACTCACCGGTAGGGGCTGCCTGGGAAAAATCATAGGCAGCATTTGGGCCCTTTGGGGGGGCATTTTGGGACTTAAAGTGTGCTGTAGGCAGCATGTTGGGAGTCTCCTTGGCATTAAACGCCTGGGAGAAATCATAGGCAGCATTTGGACCTTTTGCGGTGGCATTCTGGACCTTAAAGGCTGTCTTAGGCTTAGTGGCAGTTGCTAAAGCCTGCGTATCAGCCATCTCACTGACTGCTGGGGGCTGTGAACTCTGAGGACTAGCATTCGGTGCACTGGCAGCTGCTGTGGCCTGGCTGGTAGGTGGAGCCTCCGAGATCTGGATGGCCTCCATCAGGGTCTGCATAAGCAAGGTGCTGTCTTCTACGGAGGCCTCAGCCTGCAAATAAGGGGTAAAAAATAAATCTCTGGGCTTCTGAAGTGGGGTTGGCAGGGTGAGGTGGGGGACGGAATGTGTAGGGGAGGTGAGGTTGGTTGGTGCAAAAAGAGAAGGGTGAGTAAGACATCTAGAGGCCTGAGTGGCGTGAAGGGGTAGCAAAACATCTGATAGGGGCTGAGTGAGGCAGGGGCTAAACAAGGAGTGGGGCCAAATGAAGAGAGGGGACAAGTGTGGAGGGGGGCTGCTGATCTAGGAGGTTAGAGCAGAGCAATGCAGCCTGGGGTAGGAGCTCAGGAGGAGGTGGTGGATCAAGAGTGCCGCCTTGAGGAGTTGAGGAAAATAAGGGGGTCGCAGGGGATGGGGAATGTAGGAGAAAGGGAAGGTGGAGGCAGGAGGTTGGGGGAGGGGGCGGCAGAGAGCTCCATAAGCGTTAGGACTATGGGGGGCGGGGGGAAGGTTCCTTACTCAATTGGGATTATCTGGGCAGATTGCTCTTACTATTAACAGGGTCTCCCCTTTATCTGAAGGGGGACTGATGGCTGAAAAGGGATAACACCCCCCCCCGCCCCCACCACACACACACACCTTAAACCATGGGAATCTGAAAAATGACGGAATCTAGGCATCAAGAAGGCAACATCAGATCCAAGCGTCTGGACAGCCAAAGGAGCCCCGGGGGAACTGTCGGCTAGGGAAACAGTGGGGTGGGGAGTGGAGATCTCACCTGGAAGCCGAGGAGGCCCGCACCACAGTCCATTTTCTGAGACATGATTCTTGTCCCTCTGGCAAGAGCAGAGCCTGGGGGGTGTGGAGGAGGAGTTGGGCGTTATACTAGAGGGCAAAGGGGAAGGACCAAATTTGGAGAGATGGTGGTGTTTCAGGTTTGATTGTGGGGGCGGATGAGGTGCTGAATATGAGAGGAACGGGCCAGATTGGAGTGGGAAAAGTGAATGGGTGTCCGGATGGAGGTTCTGAATCCTGAGAAGCTACGAAGAGAAGCTTCAAATCAGGATTCAGATAAGAATTCTGAATCCAGGCAGACTGAGTTGGGATTCGCATTTGGGAAATTGAATGGAGTTTTCGAATAATGAGGATCGTATAACAGTACAGACCGAAGTCGAGAAATCTGTAGAGGTTTTGAACGATGGGAGGGGTTTAGAGAGCGAACAGGGATTCTGAATAAGGGAGAATCGGGTGAGGGCTGTGAATCGGGGCTTGGGGAGTGGGAGAGGGATAAGAATCCAGGATAAAGGGATCGGGATGAAAAATAGGGGGCCCGCACCAGGGGGCAAGATGCCCTATCTGGGGGCTAAGTCTCACCTTGCCTCAGGCCCCAACCCCAACCCCCTCGTAGCCTCCCTTCTTCACGACTCAGAGGATCGGGATTGCAGTTTTCGGCTCTCAGCAGCCGCACCCTCTCCTTGTCCAGGAGAAAATGCCAGCGCGGCAGCTAAGACGACCCCGCCTCTTCGCCTAATATACCACCCACCACCTCAGATGGTTGTACGCATGCGCAAGACCTGATCGACCAAATAAGAGTCCCGCCCGCTTCCCCAACAAAAGCTTCGCCCTGAAGGCTATGCTGAGCATGTGCAGTAGGAGGCAGTCCCGCCCCTTTGCCAACACACCACCCCATCACCAACCAGGTTGACAGTATGCATCGGCCCCTCCCCCAAACAGATGCGCTGTGCCTCTAGATCCCACCCCTTGCCCCACGCGTCGGCCCCCCTACCTTTTCCGCAATGCGTCTCTGTTCTTTCCCTCCCCTATCGTGGCCCCTCCTGTCAGTCAGCGTACATCAACCACCCGCTTGTCTAGCAGCATTTAGGTCACTATTAAAGAGGTCTCTGTGTAGGGTCTCTAATTGCAACAAGTGCTAGACTCCTGCTAAAAATAATCTCATCCATTTAGGGACCTAGGAAAATGGCCAGAGAGGGATACATTAATGGAGGTAGAAAAAGTCTGTGCCTGCCATGTGACCCTACAAGGTCTCCTCCCCACTCAACAGTTTCCAGACTCAAACATTAGCTACTTTCTTGCCCTTTGTGCAGCTCCAGCTATTTATTTTGTGTGAGGAGGTGGGGAGAGATAAGCACAGCTTGTACTTCACAGCAGGATCTATGCTAGGGCTTGTTTTTCTCTCACAGAAGCCCTGAAAAGTGGATATCAGCATCTCCATTTTACAGATCAAGATAATGAGGTACAGACATATTGCAAGAATTAGACAAGGGCAGTCAGTAAACAGAAAATGCAAAATGTGGGCCTGGTTTTCCAGACCCTAAAACCCATGTTGCACCATTGCTGGCTGAGGGACTGAGGCACCCTCACTTCAGTTTGAACAGCAGATTCACTCAACCTCCCCTGCTCTGTCAACGTCTGTCCCAAACTTGAGCTCATGCTCTGCATCCTGGAGAACACAGGTAGGGGCCCCAGCACCCCCTCCCCACCCCTGCCTGCTCTATGTGGGTCCACCCAGGTGTGCGAATTGCTCTTTGGGGTCCACTCCCTGATCTGTCAGGCCTCTTTTGCTCTGAGTGGCACAAATGTCCCTGAGGCCTTCTTGGTGCCCTTCAGAGCAGCCAGGACACTCAGGTACTTGTGTGTCTGAATCATGGCAAGCTTTGACTGAGAGTAAATGTTTGCCCTGGTTCCTTCCAGGGCTGGGCCTCAGTTCCTGGGATGGAGTGCTGGGCCAGTTTGTCACTAGCTGTGTGAACCCACTCAGGCCACTGGAATTCTCTAAGTCTGGCTTCTCAACATGCAAAATGGGAAAGACAAGTAGCACTTACTGGGGTCCTATGCAACGACACAAACTGCTTCCAGATTGGAGAGGCTCAAAAAGGCAGAAAATGTTATATAGATGTGAAATGACTCAAACTGAACTGATACTTTCCAAAAATCCAAGGTACATCTTTGTACGTTTCACATTTATTCTGGCATCAGCTCCGCCAGAAGCCAACATACAAAAGGAAGCTAGTGCTGGGAAGTACTGCAGCATTTGGTCCCCAAGGGCCAACATCAATTCTGCCTGGCTGGATAACTTTCCCCATCTGTTGCATAGCAACCTCCTCTGTCAGCTGCCTGTTTTTTCTCAGCACTTCCTCTGGAAAGTGTCTGCAGTGGGACGTGATCAGACTCAAGAAAGGAGGCCTAAAACACCATTTTATATGCTTTCTGATCCCATATCTATTATCTCCAGTCTTGACTTATGAATTCTAAACCTGTAATCTGACAACCTACCCCACTCTTGCAATTGTCTCTGTATTTTCACAATTAACAGGTCCCATATATCCTCCTCCTCACCAACACGGTGTTTGTCCTGTCATGCCCTTCTCTCTCCATTAGAATCCTTTTAGGGAGATGGACTTTTGTTTTATTCATTGCTGTATCCTTAGAACATAAAATGATGCCTAGTGTATTTTATATGCTCAAAAAATACTTGTTTAATGAATGAATGAATACCACCATTCATTCTGTTGCTTATAAAAGAAACCTCAAAGGCATTCTTGTTTCTTTCCTGTGATGAATTCACTTACTTTTCCTCATTACACAAATGCATACCTGTCATTAAAAATTCAAACATTACCTAAGTATTTCAGAAATTAAGTAGCCATCACTCCAAATTTCACCACTTTGAGGTAACTGTTAAGGTTTTGTTGCTAACTTCTCATACAACACTTTATGTACATATATTCTTTTTTTTTAATTTTTACTTTATTTTACTTTACATAATCAGGATTACCTTATATATGCCATACTTTGAATTGCATTCTTTTATTAATACTTACTGCCTCCCACTTTCTTTTACCTCTACCCTCATCTGAGATATGCATTTTAAAAACCATTTTTTGTATTCTATCATGTTCAAAAAGTCCTTTTTTAGTTTTACAAAGATGAAGATCATATTATATATATTTTAATCTGATTTATCTCAGTTAATGTTAATCTACCTCTGACTCATTCTTTTGCATTGCTGCATACTATTCCATGATAGAGATGGACCACAATATAGTAAATCATTTTCTCATTGATGGTAATTCATTTTGGTTTCAGGTGTTTTGGTGTGGGGAGGGAGCACATACTGACAACATTGCAATAAAATACCTGTACATATATCATTACTTTTAATGCTTAATATTTATTCCTGTGACATCAGATGCCCAGGAGTAAGATCAATACACTCTATAGTGTTTGGTATCATAAGCCTTTTCCAATTTTTTTCCCAACCTGGTGTGTGTTTTATTGGTATCTCCTTGTGGTTTTAATTTACATTTCTGATAAGTGGAATACATATTTATATGTCAATGGACCTACTGGATTTCTTTTGTAAAGTGCTTGTGCAAGTCTTTTGCCTGTTTTTCTTGTGTTGTCTTTGTCTTAATTATTTTGGAGATTTCTTTGAACAGTCTTACAGATGCTAATTGAAATCCCGTAGGGCTAGATGTATTGCAAATATTTTTTTCACATTTTAGTAAGGTAATACAGTGTGTATACTCTGTATTACATAACAGTTCCAACTGCAGGAGCCACCTTAGCAGCTAAAAGAATGTGACCTAGGATTTACCAGTAGTAGGGTCCTGAAGACCACCCTTGCATTCAATGATTCACTAGAAGCACTCACAGAACTCAGGATAGGTGTTACATTCAAGGCTATAGTTTATTACAATGCAAGGATACCAATTTAAATCCACAAAGCTAAAAGGTACATAACTCACATGTCCAGGAGAGAACAGGGGTGAGCTTCCATTTGTTCCCTTTCAGTGGAATTGTATGGCCAGTGCTTAATTCTCCCAGCAAGATGTGTAACAAACCTGATCCCTGGGATTTACTGGAGTTTTTGGTCATGTAGGCATGGAACACCTGGGTGGCTAACTTTAGCTACTCAGTCTCCAGCCTGTGTTGAGGTCAAACTAATGCCACAAGGCTCAAGGCCCCACTATAAATCATACTCTTAACATAAACCATCTGTTGGCCCAAAGCCCCGGCTGAACAAAAAGATTCTAATCAGGCATAATATGCCAAAGGTTTAGAGGTTATCTCCCAGGAGTTTGTCAAGAGCTGGACCTTTCTTTGGAATGTGCAGACATTTTTTTTTTTTTTGGAATGCTCAAGGTCTGAACACCTCAGACTTGCCGAGTCAAGTCTTCTATTGCACAAACAGTCATCAGTTCAGTTCAGTTCAGTCACTCAGGTTAATGAGGAAAATGTAAATTATAACCACAATGAGTTATTATTTCACATCTACCAGAATGCCTAAAAAAATACAACGGGTGCTGGCAAGGATTTGGAGAAAATAGATCCACTCACACATTGTTGCTGGGAATGTAAAATGATACAATCACTGGGAAAGTTTGGCAAGTTTCTTATAAAACCTAACATGCTCCTATTACACAATCCAACAATTGACCTCTTGGGCATTTATCCCAGAGAAATAAGAATTTATGGGCTTCCCTTGTAGCTCAGTCAGTAAAGAATCTACCTGCACTGCAGGAGACCCGGGTTCAATACCTGGGTTGGGAAGATCCCCTGGAGAAGGAAATGGCAACCCACTCCAGTATCCTTGCCTGGAAAATCTCATGGACACAGGAGCCTGGTGGGCTGCAGTCCATGGGGTCACAAAGAGTTGGCCATGACTGAGCAACTAACACTAACACTAATGGTTAATGATGTTGAACATTTTTAACATGCCATCAATATATCCTCTTTGGTGCAATGTTTCTTCATGTCTTTTGTCCAGTTTTCTAATTTGTTTTTTTTTTAAGTGTTGAGCCTTAAGAATTTACATATTTTATGTATAAGTCCCCTGTCAGATATATGGTTTGCAAACTGGTTTCTCCCAGTTTGTAACTTTTGTCTTCATCCTCTTTAAGAGAGTCACATGGCACATTTTTTAGAAAGCCCAATTTATTGATTTTTTCTCCTTCTAAAGATCTGTGTCATTTCTAAGAACTCTTCAACAAGCCCTAACGATCTGAAGATTTTATCCTGTATTATATTCCAGAAGTCTTGTGGTTTTAACTTTTGTATGGAAGTCTATCTTCCATTTGGATTTA
Source organism: Capra hircus (assembly GCF_001704415.2). Taxonomy (NCBI): domain Eukaryota; kingdom Metazoa; phylum Chordata; class Mammalia; order Artiodactyla; family Bovidae; genus Capra; species Capra hircus. Next base: position 14,656,075 of record NW_017189516.1, read on the forward strand.
CATTTTGAATTAGATGTGAGGTCTAGGTTGAGTTTTATTTGGGGGGATGGGAGAGGCAGAGCTACAAAAATCCATCTTATCATTCTAGCACAATTGTTGAAAAGATAATCCTCCCATTGAGTTATTTTTGCACCCTTGTAAAAGCTCAGTTGGCCATACTTGTGTAAGGCTATTTCTCAAGTTCTCTATTCTGTTCCATTGGTCTATGTGTCTACTCCTCCATCAATACTGCAATGGTCTTGATTACTGTGGCTAAACAATAGTCCTGAAGTTGAATAGAATTTTGTTCTTTTTCAGAATTATTTTATCTGTTATTCTAGTTCTTCTGCTTTCCCATACATTTTGGAATAATTTATATCTACAAAGTATCTTGGGTTCAATCCCTGGGTTGGAAAGATCCCCAGGAGAAGGAAATGGCAACTCGCTCCAGTATTCTTGCTTGGGAAATCCCATGCACAGAGGAGCCTGGTGGGCTACAGTCCATGGGGGTCACAAAGAGTAGGACATGACTAGGTACACACACAAAGCATCTTACTGTAATTATGATAGCAACTGCATTCAATCTGTGGGCATTCTCTTATTTTGATTTTCTTTGACTTCTTAATCAGAGTTTTTGGTATTCTGTCATTGTTGGGGGGAGTGTTCTATAAATATCGATTAGACCCTGTTGGTTGATGATGTTGGGTCTATCCAAGTATGCTTTTTTCCAAACATGGGAAGTTTTCAGACATCTTTCAGCCCCTCCTCCTCTCTTTCTGTGACTAGATGATACCTATGTTAGATCTTTTGCAGTAGTCCAACAAATACTTGAAGCTCTGTTTATTTTTGGTTTTCAGTCTATTTTTCCCTGTCAGATATGATACTTTCTATCATTCCACCTTAAGTTCACTAACTGATTTTTCTATTTATTCTACTTCTGAGTTCATCTATTATTAGTTAAGTTCATTTATTGGATTTTGGATTTTTCAGTTCCTAAATTTCTTTTTGATTGCTCCTTATACCTTCTATTTCTTTTGGAGATTTTCTATTTTTTTTGCTGAGACTTTCTGTATTCTATGAACAGTTGCTCATTGAAACACCTTTATCATGGCTGTTTAAAAACCCCTGTAGATGATTCTAATACCTGTATCATCTCGATGTTGGTGTGTGCCGACTGTCTTCTCTCATTCAAGGTGTGATTATCGTATTTCTTGATATGACAAGTGATTTTCAATTGTATCCAAGATATTTTGCATCTGATAAGGATCTGAATCTTATTTAATCTTCTGGCTTATCACATGTGAGTCGAAGTCCATATTCCCACTCAGCCTCCACTGACACCTGGGAGAGTGGGGCTCCTTGTTACTGAGGGCTAAATGAGAGTTCCAGCTCCATATTAAGCTTGTAGGAATACTGCCCTGACTGGAAGAGACCTGGGTGCCTAATGACATAGCCAGAGAACTCACACCATGTCATTGTTTGGGATCTAAGCTCCCTAGAAAGCACACCATCTTATCTTCTACTTTCAGGCTGATTTCACATTTAGATTATATAGAATGCACCCAAGGACAAACATACAAGAGTACATCTATACCATTTATTCCTTCTTGCTGGAAGTCTATGTCCCCAGTTCAAGTATTTTTTTTAATTTTATTTTTTACTTTACAATACTGTATTGGTTTTGCCATACATTGACATGAATCCACCACAGGTGTACATGAGTTCCCAACCCTGAAGCCCCCTCCCACCACCCTCCCCATACCATCTCTCTGGGTCATCCTAGTGCACCAGCCCCAAGTATCCTGTATCCTGTATCGAACCTAGACTAGCGATTCGTTTCTTACATGATAGTATACATGTTTCAATGCCATTCTCCCAAATCATCCCACCCTCTCCCTCTCCCACAGAGTCCAAAAGTCTGTTCTTTACATGTGTCTCTTTTGCTGTCTCGCATATAGGGTTATCATTACCATCTTTCTAAATTCCATATATATGTGTTTCAAGTATTTTTTTAAAAATTGAGATTTCTAATGTAAAATCATACTATAAAAATAATTTGATCACTTAATTTACATTAAAAAGTACACTACATTTTCCTTAAAGGAAATCAGCTCTGAATATTCATTGGAAGGACTGATGCTGAAGCTGAAACTCCAATACTTTGGCCACCTGATGCAAAAAACTGACTCATTTGAAAAGACCCTGATACTAGGAAAGACTGAAGGCAGAAGGAGAAGGAGATGACAGAGGATGAGATGGTTGGATGGCATCACCAACTTAATGGACATGAGTTTGAGTAAACTCCAGCAGTTGGTGATGGACAGGGAGGCCTGGCATGCTGCAGTCCATGGGGTCACAAAGAGTCAGATAAGACTGAGCGACTGAACTGAACTGAATTTACATTATATATTACAGTTATTCTGATGACTTGGTGAAACATCAAAAGATATTAAGTAATAATCTCAATAAGTAATATCCCTTTCTTTTTCTTGAAATGACTTTACCATTTCACCATTTAGAATGTTTGTTGCTTTTTTATAAGTAGTTTTTAAACATCATATTTAGTAGTTTATTTCTCTTATTTTACTTACAGTTTTTCATGTTTCTTTCTGCCTTGTTCCCAAATCCTATTCCTGTTGATTGTACCATTTTAAGTATACCTTGGTTCCATTCTAATCTCTTATTTTTTATCACCATGTTGTTAGAAGCATGAAGAGAGGGAGAAATGAAGAGAGAAAAGTTGAAAAGAGAGGGTATAAGAGGAAGAAAAGGGAGGAAGGAAAAAAGAAAAAGGAAAACAGTAATAAAAGAAAAAAATAATGACAATTGCAGGTAAATGAATTTATTAAGATAATGACAAATAAGAGAATGGAGAAACAATGGATACTAAGTTGAAATGGAAAAAGCAGGAAGAGAATAAGGAAGTAGAATACAGAAGGGAGAAGGGATGTAGGATGGAAGAGAATGGTAGGAGATAAAACAGGTTAGGGGTAAATGAAAAAGAAAGGAAAATAAACAAGGGGAAAGAAGAAAAAGAAGAGGAATGTAGAGAAAATAACTACGGAGAAAAGAGAAGTGCCTGAAGTAAGATGGAAAACGTGGAGGAGGAGGAGTGATGTGGAATGGCAGCTTTCACTGCAGAAAGAATGCTTAATGTTAGAAGTTCTTTTTGCTCCTCAAATACCTAGTTCCCTTTATATTTGGTACTCACCAAAGTGCCAGGGGTCATTTCTCACATGATGTCACTCTTGCCTGGAGGTAAGACCACTGTGGTTTTCAATCAATAAGAGCCACGTGGCCCATGTTTTGAATAGACAAATTTGTCTGTGATACTCAGTACTTATAGGGCTTCTCAGCTGGCGCTAGCAGTAAAGTATCTGCCTGCCAATGCAGGAGACAGAGAGAAATATGGGTTTGATCCCTGGGTCGGGAAGATCCCCTGGAGGAGGGCATGGCAACCCAATCCAGTATTCTTGCCTGGAGAACGCTTTGGATAGAGGAGCCTGGCAGGCTATATAGTCCATAGGGTCACAAAGAATTGGACACAACTGAAGTGACTTAGCACACACACACTCAGCATTTATCACATACTTTCTGCTACTGGTTCTTCATCAGGTATGGATATTATCTGACAAATTTAGGTATACAAGAAATGCAAGTTTTCTTTTTCTCTGCAGCTTAGCTTGAATTCTGTCAAGTTCCCAATCTACTGAGTGGCTGAAACTCAACTCTAGCAGTGTGAAGTTCTCCTCACCCCATTTATTGGGGTTGTGTCTAAATTATGGTATCTCAGTGTCAAAACATCAGGAAGGGTGATATATGTTGGGTATCATATATACATGCCAGCATGATATGATGTTGTATTTGGTTTACCATTGTTTGTCCAAGCAGGTAGCTGTTGAGTTGAGCCTCAATTTCTACCACAAAGCCCTGATGGGGTCTCACTCTCTCCGAGGGTGTCATATTCCACTCATATACATGGGAAATACCCTGCTACTCCTATCATATGCTGAGGCTTTTTCATCTCTGTGAGGCTGTCTTTGATGAACATACTCTTCTTATACTTCCATGATATCCTGAGCTGAGAGAAACTATGTGAAGAGACCCAAAGCTCAGAATGCCTACAGACACCACACAACCATTTTTATTTTGTAGCCTTGTTCTCATCCTCTTCCTGACCTTTCCCAGGAAGTGAGACACAAGGCCACACTGTTAGAGAATCTTACAAACCTATCTGGGGTTTCTTCTCATCACTAGAATACAGGGTCTAGGTTTCTCCTTTTTTTTCAGGAACCCACAATATCAACTGATTCTTTCTTTTTTTGCGTTTCTTCACAAAACAATAAATGTGAGGCTAGAGACAGTCTTGAAAAGAAGTGCTAACAACAAAAAAGCTGAACAAACTAACAGTCAATGACTTTTCTTGTACTCAACAGAAAAATGAGGTTTCAGAGCAAATCACCATCCTGTAATATTGAAGGACAGGCAAATCAAGGGTCACAAATAAGATCTGCTTACCTAAGGCAGAAGACACTAGAGCCATAAACCTGTAGGAACTCTTAAATGAAAATGTGACAAACTCCTAGAGGCTGAAGTGGACTAAAATGAAAGTGAGAAACTCTTGGGAGTGGTAGTCCTGTTGGGGAAGCACACTTACATGGGCTTTATTTCAGGAATCTCACCAGGCTCTCACAGTCACGATCTGAGAAAGACCCCCCACTGTGGCCCCAGCAGAAGCGGGGGGGGGGGGGGGCGAACAGTCTTTGTGATTATACTTGTGAAATATGCCCAGAGCCTTCTCCATGACAAAGTCCTACTTTTCAAGAGGAAAGACTACCAGAGCCTTGTTCCAGCCCCTCTCTACCTTTCTTGTCTTACCTAAGGTGTGTGTGTGGCAGAGAAGGGGTGGGAGGGGTGGGGGCAAGGGAGGACTAAACAAATAGAAATACTTGTAAAGGCCATAGGCCGGAGTCACAGGCCCACTAAAACAATGAAATATAATTGGAATATTACAAAACACTGCCTTTCCCCCATACCATACCATAGCTTGGGCTTCACAGGTGGCTCAGTAGTAAAGAATCCACCTGCCAATGCAGGATATTTAAAAGATGTGGGTTTGATCCCTGGGTTGGGAAGATCCCCTGGAGTAGGAAATGGCACCCCACTCCAGTATTCTTGTCTGGAAAATTCCATGGGCAGAGGACCCTGGCAGGCTACAGTTCATGGGGCTGTAAAGAGTTGGACACGACTGAGCGAGAGAGCACCTACCACCATACCAACAGGGCTCAAGTATATTATAATGGATTATATCTGAATGAGCTGCAGGCAGAGACTTTTTAAGGAGCCCAAAGACAAAATGAAGGACACTAGGGGAACATGAAGCCCCTGCCACCTATTGCTAAAGTAAAATTTAAACAAAGCCCAACTCTTAGTAAGAGGAACATAAATCTTCACAATAGAGGCCCCCTCTCTCAGTTCCTATTACTTGTCCAGCTTTCAAAAAAAATTACAAAGCACACTAAAAGGCAAGAAGAAAAAGTCTGAAGAGACAAAGCAAAAGTATCAGACACAAATATGATAGAACTATTGGAATTATTAGGGAATTTAATACATTATAATTAATATGTCAAAGACTCTAATAAAAAAGCAGACAATATGCAAGAACAAATGGGTAATGTAAGCAAACAGATGGAAATCCTCAAAAAGAATCTGATGGAAATGCCAGAAGGACTTCCCTAGCAGCCCACTGGTAAGAATCCATGCTTCCACTGCAGGGGGCATGTGTTCGATTGCTGATCCAGAAACTAAGATCCTACATGCCAAGGGGTGCAGCCCCCCCCCCAAAAGAAATGCTAGAAATATAGAAATCTCATAAAAAAAATAAAGATTGCATTTGATGGGGTCATTAGTAGACTAGACATGGCTGAGAGAATTTGTGAACTTGGAAGATATGGCCAGAGATGCTTCCCAAACTAATATAAACAGAAGAAAGAAAAAGAAAAACAGAACATTCAATTATTGTGAGACAATTTAAAAGGATTCAACATATGCCACAACTGGAACAAAAGAAGAAGAAAAAAAGAGAGTGGAATAGAAGAATGGAATGGAACATTATATTGTAAATAATAATGGCTAAGACTTTTCCAAAATTAATGCAGACAACAAATCACAGATTCAAGAAACTCAGAGAACACCCAGCAGAAAAACACTAAGAAATTTACATTGAGGAACATGATATTCAAACTGCAGAAAACCAGAAGCAAAGAAAAAATACCGGAAGAAGCCAAGGGAGAAATAAATCTAAGTATACTTACAGCAGAATAAGGATGAGAATTACAGAAGAATTCTGCAATCAGAAACTATGCAGGCAAGAAGAAGGTGAAGTGAAATCTTTCATGTTGAAGTATGGCAGAACCAATACAATATTGTAAAGTAAATAAATAAATAAAAATAAATAAAATGTTAAAAGAATAAAACCCAATGGCCTAGATTTCTGTGTCTAGCTAAAGTATTCTTTAAAAGTGAAGGAGATAAAAAGACTTTCTCAGACAAACAAAAACTGAAGGAATTCATCACCAGAAGATCTACCCTACAAGAAGTGTTAAAAGATTTATCAGGCACAAGGAAAATGATACAGGGCAGAAATGTAGAATTATATAAAGACAGGAAGAGCATTAGAGAGGGAATAAGTGAAGCTTTCCTTGAAAGAGGAAATCCAAACTACAATTATAGATATCTTGGGGATGCTTTAATAAAAGGAAATTTATGCAATACCTTTTTCATTATTAAACAATTACATGAAATTCACAAAAGAAATATCTCAACCACAAACATACAGCAAGGATAAAATAAAAGGATGAAATAAGTTATGGCACATAATCAATAAACAAAAGAAGATATATTCATATTAGACATAGTATTTTAAGTAAGTAAAGTCACTCAGTCCTGTCCGACTCTTTGTGACCCCGTGGACTGCAGCCCACCAGGCTCCTCAGTCCATGGGATTCTCCAGGCAAGAATACTGGAGTGGGTTGCCATTTCCTTCTCCAGGGGATCTTCCCGACCCAGGGATCGAACCGGGGTCTCCTGCATTGGAGGCAGACGCTTTAACCTCTGAGCCACCAGGGAAGCCTAGCCAAACATTATTTTAGATTAAGTTTATTGCATAATGTAAACAGAATAATAGACAAAAAACAATTTGATAGATGTGCAAGGAATAATAAAACCCGAATCACAACATGTGATTATAACATCCCTTTCTAAGTAAATGATAAACTAATCATTCAAAATATGATTTCTGAGGGATTTCTCTGGTGGTCCAGTGGTTAAGACTGCTTCCACTGCAGGAGGCATGGGTTTGATTCTTGATCAGGGAACTAAGATCCTGCATGCTACAATAAGTGGCCAAACTAAGATTAAAAATAAACAAATATGATTCTTGAAACTCTTACAAAGATACTATACATCAAAGCTCAAACATAAAACACCATGGTGCCTCAAAATGAGCATGATGGAGTTCTTAAATCCCTCTTCCATGTTTTCTGAAATGGAGATAACTTGATTTCATCTCTTTTATTTACATATGCAAAAGAACATAGAAAGAAATTTTAAAGTACTGTATACTTATGAGATGCTATGTATTGTGATAAGTGTAGGGGATAGAATGATGAGCAAAAACACACCTATTAACTGCTTTCAAGGACTAATGGATCTCAGTCTAACATAAACTACTGAGCCCAATCACATGCAATTTTAAGAAACCTTACTGCGTTTTTCATGCCAATTTGCATCATGGGAGCCATCAAACTGACATCTTGTGATTACATCATATTATTTTGTTATAAACTTAAATAGGTTACACATCTTCTTTCATTACCCCCACTTCCCTTCCAGTTAATTCCTCCTTCCCATCACCTAACAACTAACATTCCATTAATAGGCAGAAGGTTACCAGAAGAGACAAGAGGAAGAAGACTACTAGTAGAACTTTCCATGCAGTTTGAGAATGTTTGTTTGATATTTTATCAGATGATCATGCCACACAGGCTCTCGGTATCTTGTGACATACAGACCCTCTATCATTTGCACTGGCAAATCCATACATATATCTGAATGTTCTCAGATACTTGTAATATGATTTAGCTCCATGTGTGCTTTAATGTTCAATATCAATATAATATGTAATTTGAGAATCATGAAACATTAACAACAACTGTAACAGATAAGGATCTGGGCTTAGACAAGTCATCACATACTCCAGCTTTATGGCAGTTCCTGATTTCATTTTATGAAACAAGGATCATCTGAAAAGCACTGGAATACCATACCAATGCCAACATTGTATACCACACTCACATGCACAATAGTAACTGATGTACTCCATCTGAGACAGTTTTCAGTACATGATGTTACATCACAATTATTTTCACAAAACATTTTCCATGACATTAAAAAGCCTTGTAAACTTCCTTTATAATAACTATGCACTATCCAAGGATATAAATTTACCTATGACTAATTAACAAAAGCATTATTTCTATTTATTTTTGTTCATTAGATTATCATTGTGGTGACTTTTCCCCCACAAACTTAAATGCATATCTCAAATTATTTCCTTATGGTATATTGTTAGAAATGGAATTACTAGGCAAAGATATATGAACTCTTTGACCAAAATGTTTTCCAGAAGAATTTTTAATCAATACTAGTAATGTACAAGAGGTTTCATGTACTCTGAGTGTTAGTATTGAATGTTTGCTTTAAAAATATTTCCAGTTTGATAGACAAATTGATACTTAATTGATTTAAGTTGTATTTCTTTCATGATTAATGAAGCGCAACACACTTTCAGTGTTTATTAGTCATGTGTACTTCTGCCTGAGAGTTCTTTAAATATTAAAGATATTAACCTTCTACCTGGCACATTTGTTGCATTTTTTTAGTCTGTAGCTTGCCTTTTAATTTTGTTTATGAATTCCTGATCTAAGAAAAAAGGTAAACCATTACTTTCTTTTCCATTGTTATTTACTCTATTTTTTATGGCAATCCAAAAGTCAAACAGACATTCATTTTTCTGGAAATTAATTTTGGAAATGTGGATTTCAGGCCTGAAAATGCTTTCTTAGTAATTTACCTTTCAAGACTATGTTCTAAGTGGAAATGATAAAACTCTGAGTTATTTTGATGATTTTCATGACAGAAGCATGCTTCTACAGAAGTATAAAGTAAGAAAACACAATACAAATTCAGCAGGACATTTAATGGGACTTCTACAGTTGCCTCAGAATTTTGGTTAAAGCTGCACTGCTAAAACAAGCAAACAAAAAAGGATGCCAAGTATCCCCATATTCTAAAAAGAGCCACCAAAGAGTCCTAAACACAATCTTACAGGGCTTAGGCAGGGGTGGCTGACTAGTCATGCTACTGATACTTATTCCATTCCTTTTCAGCCCAAATCAAATGTACGCAGAGACTAGAAAGAATCAGAGAACAATTTACAGTGCTGTGAGTCCTTGGCTTGGTAGTGTCTTTCCCTCTCTTGAAGAAGGGAAGGGCATGTGACTCCCTTGCCAAAGCCATGTGAGTCTTAGTTGCTCAGCTGTGCATAACTCTTTGTGACCCCATGGACCAATAGCCCACCAGGCTCCTTGGTCCATGGAATTCTCCAAGCAAGAATACTGGAGTGGGTTGCCATTTCCTTCTCCAGGGGATCTTCCCAACCCAGGGATAGAACCTGAGTCTCCCACATTGCAGGCAGGCTCCTTACCATCTGAGCCACCAGGGAAGCCCAAAGCCATGTGATGAGGGATCCAAAGAACCACTTACAGAGATTAGGGGGAATCTGCATGAGGTAAGAGAAGGGATGCATGTTATCTTTTGGAATCATGGTTTTGTCTGGGTATATATATATACGCCTTGGAGTGGGATTACTGGGTCATATGATAGCTCTATTTTTAGTTTTTAAGGAACATCCCCATTGTTTTCCATAGTGGCTGCACCTATCCACATTCCCATGGACAGTTCACTGTAGCCCTATTTACTATAGCCAGGACATGGAAGCAACCTAAATGTCCATCAACAGAGGAATGGATAAAGAAGATGTGGTACATACATACACTGGGAAACTATTTAACCATAAAAAAGAACAAAACTGCGCCACTCGCAGAGATGTGGATAGACTCAGAGACCATCATACAGAATGAAATAAGTCAAAAAGAGAAAAACAAATATATATCAACACATATATGTGGAATCTAGAAAAACTGTATGGATGAACTTATTTCCCAAGCAGAAATACAGACCCAGATGTAGAGAACAAATGTATGGACACCAAAAGGCAAAGTGGAAGTGATGAACTGGGAGATCCTGGGAATGACATATATATATACTACTATGTATGAAATAGATAAGAAATGAGAACCTACTGTATAGCACAGGAAACTCTACCCAATGCTCTTTGGTGACCTAAATGGGAAGGAAATCCAAAGAAGAGGGGATATATGTATACATATAGCTGATTCACTTTGCTGTACAGCAGCAAATAACAGAACATTGTAAAGTAACTATACTCCTAAAAATTGTTTTTTTAAATGAAGAGAGGGGAGTTTTGCATTACATTTTGGATAGTCAACAGTTACCCTCCAGGTTGAAATTTCTGATGATTACTAAGGTTTGACTTCTTCCTGAAGACTATGGCTTCTCATCACCATACGTTGAACTACAGTTAGTAACTTTTTTATATTGAAATTTAGTTAACTTACAATATTATATTCACTTAAAGTATACAACATTTACAGGATTCAATACTTTTATAGATTATTCAATACTATTCAATACATTTATAGATTATATTCTATTTAAAGGTATTATAAAATCATGCCTGCATTTCCCTGTGCTGCAGAATATATCTTTGTGGTTTATTTATTTTACACATGGTAGTTCATCCCCTACCCCTACATTGCCGCTCTCTCCTTCCCTCTGCCCACTGGTATCCACTAGCTTGTTCTCTGTATCTCAGAGTCTGTTTCTGTTTTGCTATATTCATTTATCTGTCTTATTTTTTTAGATTCCACATATAAGTGATAACATACAGTATTTGTCTAGGACCATTTATGTTGTTAAAAATTGCAGATTTTCATTTGTTTCTATGGTTAATATTTCTTTGTATTTGTATACTACATCTTTATGCATTCATCCTTGTCTAACTCATTTATCCATTCAGCCTTGTCTAACTCAATTAAACTATGAATCATGCCTTGCAGGGAAACCCAAGACAGACGGGTCATGGTGGAGATTTCTGACAAAATGTGGTCCACTGGAGAAGGGAATAGCAAACTACTTCAGTATTCTTGCCTTGAGAACCCCATGAACAGTACGAAAAGGCAAAAAGATGCGACACTGAAAGATGAACTCTCCAGGTCTGTAGATGCCCAATATGCTACTGGGAAAGAGTGGAGAAATAACTTTAGAAAGAATGAAGAGGTGGAGCCAAAGCAAATATCATATAAGAAATGAATCGCCAGTCTAGGTTCGATGCAGGGTGCAGGATGCTTGGGGCTGGTGCACTGGGATGACTTGGAGGGATGGTGTGGGGTGGGAGGTGGGAGGGGGTTCGGGATTGGGTACACGTGTACACCCGTAGCGGATTCATGCTGATGTGTGGCAAAACCAATACAATATTGTATAGTAAAAAATAATAATAATAATAAGTAAAAAAATTTTTTTAAAAATGCCCCGTTGTTGATGTCACTGGTAAGGAAGTAAAGTCCGATGCTGTAAACAGCAATATTGCATAGGAACCTGGAATGTTAGCTCCATGAATAAAGATATATCAGAAGGGGTCAAACAGGAGATGGCAAGAGTGAACACCAACATTTTAGGAATCAGTGAACTAAACTGGACTGGAATGGGCGAATTTAATTTAGAGGACCATTACATCTACTACTATGGGCAAAGAATCCCTTAGAAGAAATGGAGTAGCCCTCATAGTCAACAAAAGAGTCCAAAATGCAGTACTTGGGTGTAATCTCAAAAATGACAGAGTAATCTCTGTTCATTTCCAATGCAAACCATTCAATATCACAGTAATCCACTATGCCCCAGCCAGTAATGCTGAAGAAGCTGAAGTTGAATGATTCATACAAGACCTTCTAGAACTAACATGAAAAATGATGTCCTTTTCATCATAGGGGAAAGAATGCAAAAGTAGGAAGTCAAGAGATACCTGGAGTAACAGCTAAGTTTGACTTTGGAGTACAAAATGAAGCCGGGCAAAGTTCTGCCAAGAGAACCTACTGGTCATAGCAAACACCCTCTTCCAACAACACAAGAGAAGACTCTACACATGGACATCACCACAAAATCAGACTGATTGTATTCTTTGCAGCCAAAGATGGAGAAGTTCTATACAGTCAGCAAAAACAAGACTGGGACTGACTGTGGCTCAGATCATGAACTCCTTATTGCCAAATTTAGACTTAAATTGAAGAAAGTAGGGAAACCCACTAGACCATTCAGGTATGACCGAAATCAATATCATTATGATTATACAGTGGAAGTGACAAATAGATTCAAGGTATTAGATCCAATAGACAGAGTGCCTGAAGAACTATGGATGGGGGTTCATGACACTGTACAGCAGGCAGTGATTAAAACCATCCCCAAGAAAAATAAATGCAAAAAGGCAAAATGGTTGTCTGAGGAGGCCTTACAAATAGCTGAGAAGAGAAGAGAAGAGAAAGGCAAAGGAGAAAAGGAAAGATATACCTATTTCAATGCAGAGTTCCAAAGAATAGCAAGGAAAGATTTAAAAAAGCCTTCTTCAGTGATCAATGCAAATAGAGGAAAACAATAGAATAGCAAAGACTAGCGATCTCTTCAAGAAAATCAGAGATACCAAGGGAATATTTCATGCAAAGATGGGAACAATAAAGGACAGAAATGGTATGGACCTAACAGAAGCAGAAAATATGAAGAAGAGGTGGCAAGAATACACAGAAGAACTATACAAAAAAGATCTTCATGACCCAGATAACCATGATGGCGTGATCACTCACCTAGAGCCAGACATCCTGGAGTGCAAAATTAAGTGGGCCTTAGGAAGCATCACTATGAACAAAGCTAGTGGAGGTGATGGAATTCCAGTTGAGCTATTTCAAATTCTGAAAGATGATGCTGTGAAAGTGCTGCACTCAATATGCCAGCAAATTTGGAAAACTCAACAGTGACCACAGGCCTGGAAAAGGATAGTTTTCATTCCAATCCCAAAGAAAGGCAATGTCAAAGAATGTTCAAACTACCGCATACTTGCACTCATCTCACATGCTAGCAAAGTAATGTTCAAAATTCTCTAAGCCAGGCTTCAAAAGTACATGAACCATGAACTTCCAGATATTCAAGCTGTATTTAGAAAAGGCAGAGGAACCAGAGATCAAATTGCCAACATCCATGGGATCATCAAAAAAGCAAGAGTTCCAGAAAAACATCTATTTCTGCTCTACTGACTACACCAAAGCCTTTGACTGTGTGGATCACAACAAACTCTGAAAAATTCTTTAAGAGATGGTAATACCAGACCACCTGACCTGACTCCTGAGAAATCTGTATGCAGGTCAAGAAGCAACAGTTAGAACTGGACGTGGAACAACAGACTGGTTACAAATCGGGAAAGGAATATGTCAAGGCTGCATATTGTCACCCTGCTTATTCAACTTATATGACAGGACATCATATGAAATTCCAGGCTGGATGAAGCACAAGCTGGAATCAAGATTGCCAGGAGAAATATCAGTAACCTCAGATATGCAGATGACACCACCCTTACCACAGAAAGGGAAGAAGAACTAAAGAGCCTCCTTAATGAAAGTGAAAGAAGAGAGTGAAAATGTTGGCTTTAAAACTCAACATTCAGAAAGCTAAGATCACGGCATCCGGTCCAATCACTTCATGGCAAATGGATGGGGAAACAATGTACATGGTGAGAAACTTTTTTGGGGCTCCAAAAATCACTGCAGATAGTGACTGCAGCCATGAAATTAAAAGATGCTTGCTCCTTAGATGGAAAGCTATGATCAACCTAGACAGCATATTAAAAAGCAGAGACATTACTTGGCCAACAAAGGTCCATCTAGTCAAAGCTATTGTTTTTCCAGTAGTCATGTATGGGTTTGAGAGTTGGACCATAAAGAAAGCTGAGCTCAAGAGAACTGATGCTTTTGAACTGTGGTGTTGGAGAAGACTCTTGAGAGTCCCTTGGACTGCAAGGAGATCCAACCAGTCCATTCTAAAGGAAATCAGTTCTGAATATTTATTGGAAGGACTGATGCTGAAGCTGAAACTACTTCGGCCACCTGATACAAAGAACTGACTCACTAGAAAAGACCCTGCTGCTAGGAAAGACTGAAGGCAGAATAAAGGGACGATAGAGGATGAGGTGGTTGGATGGCATCACTGACTCGATGGACGTGAGTTTGAGTAATCTCTGGGAGTTGGTGATGGGCAGGGAAGCCTGGCATGCTGCAGTCCATGGGGTCGCAAAGAATCAGACACAACTGAGTAACTGAACTGAACTAATGGCTAGCGATGCTGAGTAACATCTGAACTCTGGCTGAAAGATCAGCCATGATCATTAGATTTGTAAGGCTTATTTCTGCTGATGAATTTTCTGGTGTTAGCAATATCTGAAGTCTGGTTAAAGGCTCTTCAATGCTCTTTGTACATGTTTTCTCACCATCATGACCTTCTTGGTGATTTATGATCTCCACAGTTGGACTGAGGCTATAATCATGTGACCTACATCATGGGCTGACTGTCCTATGTATGGATTTATCCTAATATAAGACAGTGTCTGAGATTAAAGCACAGTTACTCTAACACTTTCTTGGAAGCTCTCTGGTTGGGAGCCAATTCTGTGAGTTTCTATTCCAAGGCTTAAACATCTATCCTTTGATGGGATATTAATCTGCCTCTTTAACCTGTCTTTACACTCAGAAGCTCCTTAAATTCAGAGTCATGAAGAGTGACCCTTGAAATATGTGGTCGCATTCCCTATGATCCAAAATCTTCCTCCAATCCTTGATTTTGCATAAAGTTCTTTTTCTTGATCAGGCTCTTTCTTTTTATCTGATAACACTAATTTTAAAGTACAGCCATCACTTATATCTAATGCATGGCAGCAGTGAGGAAATCAACCAGCTTAAAGGAGAGGAGAGGAAGAATAAAGAAGAGCAAAAGGAAATGGCAACAAAAATGGAAAGAATTCTTTAACAAGTCTCCTCCACATAGCTTCCTGAGAGGTAAGCTGGAGACTCAATTTACACTTCAACCTGACAAAAACACTTAAAAAGACAGGATCAAATATGAGAAATAATTTTTACAGTGATCCCTAAGAGATAAAGGAAAATGAGGTGAACCTTTACAATTTGGGGGAGTTTCTAGTTCGTGGTACAATGAGGGAGAATGCAGTCAAGCCTCAGAGGATTCTACTAGGTGACAGGGATAAGACCAGAAAGACCAAGGTGGCTGGAGTTCAGAGAATACTAAAAAGGAGAAAGCTGCACTTAGGGAGCACTCCAAAGACCTTTGAAGGATTGCAATATTCAGGAGAGTACTGATTAGTGAATGCACTTAAGGAAATCATACAAGGCTAGGAAAAGAACCACCTGAAAGTATTAGAGGGAACGAGTGTCAGAAGCTCAAACACGTCTGTGGATCATACCTGTTCCCACCATTCAGAGCAGAAAAACTCATAATTCCTGAGGCATGAGTTATTCAGATGAGTTTTGCTTCAGTACACTGGGATGATTTAGCAACACTGCTGCAGTCCTGCCTAATCAATCTTAAAAGCATGGCTTGAAAAAGATTTAACTGCTTCAAAGTAACTGCTTCTTGTAATAAAGCTCAAGAAGATGTATAATAATACAAAAATAGCCCCAAAGGTAAACATTTATACCAAAATTTTACCAAAAAGTGAAGTTCATTATGTCTGGCATCCAATTAAAAAAAAAACAGGCATATGAGGAAACAAAATAACATGACCCATCATGAAGAGAAAAAAAGCAATCCAAACGGATGCAGAACTTATATAGATGCTATATTTAGCAGATAACATATATTTGTTCCATATAACCAAAAAGCTAGGAAAACAATGGTCATGTTAAGTAGAGAAATGATATATAATTAATAAGATGCAAATCACAGGTTTAGTGATTAAAACTGTAATAACTGAAATTTAAAAATACACTGGATGGAATTAACTAGAAAAAGATTAGTGAACTTGAAGATATAACAATAGCAAATATTCTAAATTAAAATTAAAAAAAAAAACAGTGCACAAATGCCCTTGTTTATCCTGTTTCCTCTTTTGGGAACACTTTTCCCCCATCCCAACCATCCATCATCCTTCATCCAGTTAACTCTGACACTGCCTTCAGATCTCGGCTCCATCATCACTTCCTCTGTCTTTGACCTTCCTGAGTAGATCAATCTCTCTTTAAACCTATTCACAGAACCCTGTACTTCCCCTCCACAGCAGTATCAACTTCACAAAAATTTGGTTTGTGATTAATGTCTGCCTTCTTCACAAGATAGTAAAATTCAATGATGACAGAGAAAACACATTTATTTTTGCCTACCACAACATCATCCCCAGCATCTCAAATTATGCCAATTATATAGTGTCCCTGTACCCTGAATCCTGTATCTCTCACATCTGATATTTTAATCTATTCATTATACCCTACTGGCTGTATCCTACCCAACATCTTCTTTTCTTATTTAGATAAACCTTTTTTTTTTATTATGGGTGATAATGTTCCCAATGATAAACTTATATTTCCCAGACAACCTTGCAGACACTGGTGGTCATGTGTCACAGATCTGTCCACTGGACACTGGATGTAGGTGGAAACCATTGGGTAGGATTTGGGGGAAAGCTTTGTATAAAGGAGAATAACTCTACTGACAAGATATTTTGCCTTCTCCTCTTCCTCGTCTTTCTACCTGGAACATAGATTTGCAGCAGCCACTGGGCAATTATCATGGGAACAACATGCTAAGTAAGGGTCATGGAACAACAAACAATAAAATATGTGGTAGCTAAGATATTGATGAAAATCATGGAAGTCTTGGGCTTTATACCACTGGATTTGTTTTGGGTAAGATAAAGCTATCCCCTATAAGCAACTTATTTTTCAGATCACTGTTGCTCATATCCAAATGCAATTTCACATACCTATCACAAAACATGAAATCTCTCTCTCTGACAAATATACACAGTCTTTAACATACTATCTCATTCATACATGATTTCTTCTATGACTTATATGATAATAACTGTAATTTATGATCTCCATATACCATCCCAATTCTCTAAACTCTCACACTAACACACAACTGTCATTATTACTCCTATTTCTGCACGTACATTGTTCTATCCTGTATTATTATACACACAAGAATCCATACAGTATCACAATACCCACTGTCAAATACAACTATCTCTAATCAACTTACATTATCACACACACCATCTGCATCACTCACAGTCACATCTACCATTACTCAATCCCTACACTATCACATAGTGCCTATCCACAGCCACTATCACACATACAGTCCACATCTCCACTATAAAACCTCCATCATCCTCCAAAACTCCTTTCCCACATGCTCATGTCATCTCCATATCATACACACTCACAATGAATATCCACATTACCTCCATCCTCACACACATATTTGTGCCATTCCTCACTGACAGTCAGAAACTGCATTTTCCCAACATACACTTTAATCAACAACCCCACTCATGATTTCCATGCTCCAAATGATCATGTTATCATTCTCCACTGTCAGGCATTCTCACTGTACCTATCCGCCCCCACAAATTGGTAACATTTCTCATTGCCCACAGCATCACATACAAGCACACAAATGTCCTAACCCTATCACTTCCACCCTGTACCTATCTTCTACCATCACACTACATTTTCCCCATTCCATCCACTGTCTACATCCTCTTATTATTGCTTGAAATGCCCCATCCACAATTTTCAAACACACAAAGATCCCAGTGTCTCATTAACTTAATATCCTTTTTCACTATTGTCTCTCCCACCCTACTCTTTTACACATCCATTCACATGCACAATTTTCATCTTCCACAGTATGACATACACTGTGTCCCTAACTATCATTATCACATACATTCTGATCTTGTCCTGTCACTATCATTCACATTGCCCAACTTCATTTCCAGTGATTTCATACCATCCTCCACTATTATTCACACTGTCCCCACTGCCACCACGATCACACAAACCCTTGCACTTCACCACCACACTATCCCACTGTCACTCAATACTCTTTCCCATTTCTGCATCAAATACATAGCTCAGATCATCCACAATTTTATACATGGTGCCAATCCACTGCAATTTTTCTCATTTCTTTTTTCCCCTTCCTTTCTCTTCTCTCCTGCCCCCATACCACAACTCTCCCAATATGAGGATATTACATGAATGCAAATATAATATGGAAATTTCTTACTTGAAGCCTCATTTCAGAGCTTTAGTAACTAGAAGAACATATCTTGCTCAAAAGTTATAATATTTAGAGTTCCCACTTGATAGTTGTGAATGGATTTCGTTCAGTACATTTGCCTTTAAGAAGCATTTCTTCATGTTTTGTTACTGCATTTAGAGGAAGTTTTGAAATGTTCCTTTGATATGACTTTAATATGATACTATGCAATTATTTGCACTATACTTTAGTCTTCCCAAAATATCCCAATAGATTTTTTGTGTGAACCTAAAAGCAAAATTGTGATATTTTTGGTACTGAAGATAAATGGCAATATTGAATATATCACTGAGCTATGTTAGATGGGACACTTAATCTTTACTTCTCATATTTCCATGTGGAAGAACTTCAACTACACTAACACTCCTGCTCTTCTGCCCATGGGAGAAGAAATGAGTTATATGCCTAGTATGTTTAGGAGAAATATCTGAGTAGATTTGGCTCCGGCCCTTGTTCTCTGCTTCCCTTTCAGTAACCTGTGTGTCTACAGTGAACATGCATTCTGACTGGCTCCTTGCCATGCAAGAAGGGGATTACTTTTGGCCTGGAGTCCTGTGGCTTTGCAGTTGTCTAAGTCTGCCTAACTCTGGGGTCCACACTAATTGGAAGTTCACACTAAAACCACCTTCTCCAAGCAGCTTTATGAGTAATTAAGATAATGTTTTGATCTCCATCTATCTGATTCTTACATTTATATTTCAATTGATTCTAAACCTGGGCAAGGAATACAAGTGTTATTTACTTCAGTTCAGTTCAGTCACTCAATCATGTCCAACTCTTTGTGACTCCATAGCTGCAGCACGCCAGGCCTCCCTGTCGATCACCAATTCACAGAGTTTACTCAAACTCATGTCCATCAAGTCGGTGATACCATCCAACCATCTCATCCTCTGTCATCCCCTTCTCCTCCTGCCTTCAGTCTTACCCAGCATCAGGGTCTTTTCAAATGAATCAGCTCTTCGCATCAGGTGGCCAAAGTATTGCAGTTTCAGCTTCAACATCAGTCCTTCCAGTGAATATCCGGGACTGATTTCCTTTAGGATGGACTGGCTGGATCTCCTTGCAGTCCAAGGGACTCTCAAGAGTCTTCTCTAACACCACAGTTCAAAAGCATCAATTCTTCAGCGCTCAGCTTTCTTTATAGTCCAAGTCTCACATCCATACATGACTACTGGAGAGATCATAGCTTTGACTAGATGGACCTTTGTTGGCAAAGTGATGTCTCTGCTTTTTAATATGCTGTCTAGGTTGGTCAAGACTTTCCTTCCAAGGAGTAAGCATCTTTTAATTTCATGGCTGCAGTCACCATCTGCAGTGATTTTGGAGCCCCCAAAAATAAAGTCTGACACTGTTATCACTGTTTCTCCATCTATCTGCCATGAAGTGATGGGACTGGATGCCATGTTCTGATCCCTTACAGTTCCTTCATGATGCAGACCACTGAGATCACGTAAATTCTCTTTACTGGCTTTATCCATCTTTTAACATAAACAAGTTTCTAGGTGCAATTTGTTTTTGATTAGCACTTAAGACAAATATTTGGCAGCAATTAAAGGTCCATCTAGTCAAGGCTATGGTTTATCCAGTGGTCATGTATGGATGTGAGAGTTGGACTATAAAGAAAGATCCAAGGAGATGCACCCAGTCCATCCTAAAGGAGATCAGTCCTGGGTGTTCATTGGAAGGACTGATGTTGAAGCTGAAACTCCAATACTTTGGCCACCTGATGAGAAGAGCTGACTTATTTGAAAAGACCCTGATGCTGGGAAGGATTGAGGGCAGCAGCAGAAGGGGACGACAGAGGATGAGACGGTTGGATGGCATCACCGACTCAATGGACATGGGTTTGGGTGGACTCTGGGAGTTGGTGATGGGCAGGGAGGCCTGTTGTGCTGTGGTCCATGGGGTCGCAAAGAGTTGTACATGACTGAGCAACTGAACTGAACTGAAGATTAAATCTAAACATGAAACTTTATGTCCACCACCACTAGACTCCCAACTGCCCTGGATTAAGGAGTTCAAACTCTTAAGGGATAGAGATACTATAGTATAGTAGGTGCTACTTAATTAATCAGGATGGTGGGGACTAAGCACCAGTTGGATTTATCTTCCTGGCCACACTGATAAGTCTTACTAGAGCATAATCAAAATAACTCTTTCCTGGGATAGGATGACAAAACTTTATGTGAAATATTAGAAAGGAAGTTACATATTCATCTAAATGCATGGAAGCCTTTTTAAAGAAAGACAGACTGTACATCAGTGAATCATTTCTTAAGGCATAAAAAAAACCTTTTAATAAACAACTAGAATTTACTCTGATAGGATGTTCTTGTTAACAAGTTCTCTGGAAATTCAGATCTAACAGTCATTTTGGCTATTTTTTTTTCCTTTTGCTAGCTAGCTTTGTGTTAGCTTTCAAGCCCTTGTATACAAACTTAAGTACTGTGCTTGTCTACTATTACTGAAATAACACCATTTCAGAGTACAATTTGTATCCAAGGTAAGTAGGGCCAAATAATGGAATTTTCACAGTTTTTGCCCTAGGACAATTTGTGTTGTAAAGAACTGTTCTTTGGAAATAAAGCAGACTGGACTTTACATGTGATCTCTTTTGCATAGGAACACTTTTCATACTTGTACATCGTTGGGTGCTCTAGTGGTACTGACCTAAATATACCCTCTACAGCCTACATTGGAGGCAACAGTGATCATAAAAACAAATACACATATAAAATATGTCTCAGCAAACAAAGAAAAAAAAAACAAAACTGCTGAACAAGATATGTGAAAACCTAACTGAAGAGTAAAAAGAATACCTAAGGAAAGTCAAGCACAGCACATATACCAAAACCTTTCTGAAGCTCAAAGCTTAAAAAAATTCCAATTATATAATAAAATGACAGTCATTGATGAGCCCTGAAATGAGTAAAATACCTAGGAATAAACCTAACTATGAAAGTGAAAGACCTATATTATAAACTATAAAACATTTCCATTTCCGACTCTTTGCAACCCCATGGACTGTAGCTTACCAGGCTCCTCCGTCCATGGGATATTCCAGGCAAGAGTACTGGAGTGGGTTGCCATTTCCTTCTCCAGCAGATCTTCCTGACCCAGGGATTGAACCTAGGTCTTCCGCATTGCAGGTAGACACTTTACCATCTGAGCCATCAGGGAAGCCAAGACCCATACTATAAACTATAAAACATTATGGGTTTGAGATGGTGGAGTAAAAGGATGTGTCCTTATCTTCTGTGAAAGCACCAAAATCTCAACTAGCTGTTGAACAACCATTGATGAGAAGACAATGAAACCTACCAAAAAGATACCCCACATCCAAAGACAAAGGAGAAGCCTCAACAAGATGGTAGGAGGGGCACAATCATGATTTAATCAAATTCTATACCCACCAGGTGGGCAACCCACAAACTAGAGAATAATAATACCAAAGTAGTTGTCCCACTGTTGTGAAAGCTCTGAGCCCCAAGTCAGGCTTCCCAGACTGGAGATCCAGAAAAGGGGCTGGGAATTCCCAGGGAATGTGACTTTGAAGGCCAGTGAGATTTGATTACAGGACTTCCACAGGATTGGGAGAACAAGAGACTCCACTCTTGGAGGGCACAAACAAATTCTTGTGTGCACCAAGACCCAAGGGAAAGGAGCAATGACCCCATAGGGGACTGAACCAGACTTACCTGCTAGTGTTGGAGGGTCTTCTGTGGAAGCATAGGTCGGTAGTGGCTCACTGTGGGGATGGGAAAACTAGCAGCAGCAGTCCTAGAAGGTATCCCTTGGTGTAATCCCTCTTGGAGGTCACCATTAACCCAACCATAGAGCCCTAGACCCAGGGCTAGGTCACCTCAAGCCAAACAACTAACAAAATCCATCATCAAACAATTGGATTAAAGTTTTACTGAGCATGCCATCAGAGCAAGACCCAGTTTTTCCCACTGCCAGTCCCTTCCATTAAGAGACTTACAAAAGAATCTTAGCATCATCCACCAGAAGGCAGACAGAAGAAGCAAGAACTATATTCCTGCAGCTGTTAGAATTAAAACCACATCAAAGAAAGCTAATCAGCATGAAAAAGCAGAGGGTTATCTCCCAGCTCAAGGGACAAAATAAAGCCCCAGAAAAACTAAATGAAGTGGAGAGAGGCAACCTTCCAGAAAAATGTTTCAGAATAATGATAGTGAAGATGATCCAGGATCTTGGAAAAAGAATGCAGAAAATGTCAAGAAATGTTTACCAAAGATCTAGAAATACTAAAGCACAAGCAAACAAAAATGAGCAACACACCAGAAGGAATCAATAGCAGAGTAACTGAGGCAGAAGAATGGATAAGTGACCTGGAAGACGGAATGGTGGAAATCACAGCCTGGAAGACATAATGGTAGAAATCACTGCTGAAGAACAGAATATAGAAAAAAGAATCAAAGAAAGTGAAGACAGCCTAAGAAACCTCTGGTACAACATTATTACACCAACAACACATTTTAAGGGTCCCAGAAGAAAAAGAAAGAGAGAAAGGACTCGAGAAAATATTTGAAGAGATAATAGCTGAAAATTTCCTTAACGTGGGAAAGGAAATGGTCAACCAAGTCCAGGAGGCACAGAGTGTCAGACAGGATAAATCCAAGGAGAACACACCAAGACATGTAGTAATCAAACTAATGAAAAGCAAAGACAAAAATTAAACACTAAAAGCAACAAGGGAAAAACAACAAATAACCTACAAGGAAACTTCTATAAGGTTATCAGCTGATTTCTCAACAGAAACTATACAGAAGGGAATGGCATGATATATTTAAAGTGATGAAAGGGAAGAACCTACAACCAAGAATACTATACCCAGCAAGACTCTCCTTCAGATTTGACAGAGAAATCAAAAGCTTTCCAGACAAGCAAAAGTTAAGAGAATTCAGCATCATCAAACCAGCTTTACAACAAATGCTAAAGGAACTTCTCTAGGCAGGAAACACAAGAGAAGGAAAAGACCAACACAAAAGAAACCCAAAATAAAGTGGTAATAGGATCATGCATATAGAAAATTACCTTAAATGTACATGGATTAAATGCATGAACCAAAAGACAAAGGCTAGTAGATGAAAACAGGTACATGTATGTACTTAATTTATAACATCATTTTACTTAACCCAACAAATTGTATAAAATTATTTTATATTCATGCATGCTAAGTTGCTTCAGTAGTGACTGACTTTGTGTGATCCTATGGACTGTAGCCTGCCAGGCTCCTCTGTCCATGGGACGTTAGTTTAATCATATTTCCATTATGGCTTGCAATTGTAATTATCTTTTACTTTTTGTCTGGCTATTGAATGTGAAAATTGGTAAATATCTTTTACTATTGTAATTATGTAACTATTATTTGCTAAATACCATTGTATTGTGATTGGTCAACAGAAAATAATGTAATTCTATATCACTTAAACCACCATTTAATAGAAAAGCCCATAACCACTTTTTAAATTCCAGATGTGTATCAAAATTATCTTGGAATTTTCTGAAAAATACAAATGCCCAGGTATTGCCTTTTTCTCCAAAGCTCCAAATGTGTTTTTAATGAGCAGCCATGTTTAAAAACAATTAAGTCTATATGATGATCTTTTACTTCTAATTTTTTAACTTTTTCCAATTTCATATTCAGTGCTCCCATTTCACTTAGTTTATGTTTACCCATTTATCCATCTCTTTGTTGTTCTCAAGCCCTTTTTAAAAAAAATTATTTATTTAAATTGGAGGATAATTACAATATTGTGGTGGTTTTTGCCATACAATTACATGAATCAGCCATGGGTGTACATGTGTTCCTCATCCTAAACCCCTCTCCCACCTCCCTCCCCATCCAATCCCTCAGGGTCATCCCAGTGCACCAGCCAGCCCTAAGCACCCTGTCTCATGCATCAAACCTGGACTGGCAATCTATTTCATACATGATAATACACATGTTTCAATGCTATTCTCCCAAATCATCCCACCCTCGCCTTCTCCCACAGAGTCCAAAAGTCTGTTCTTTACATCTGTGTCTCTTTTGCTGTCTTGCATATAGGTTCGTAATTACCATCTTTCTAAATTCCATATATATGTGTTAATATGCTGTATTGGTGTTTTTCTTTCTGACTTACTTCACTCTGTATGATAGGCTCCAGTTTCATCCACCTCATTAGAACTGATTCAAATGTATTCTTTTTAATGGCTGAGTAATACTCCATTGCATATATGTACCACCGCTTTCTCATCCATTCATCTGCCGATAAGACATCTAGGTTGCTTCCATGTCCTAGCTATTGTAAACAGTGCTATGATGAACATTGGGGTACATGTGTCTCTTTCAATTCTGGTTTCCTCAGAGTGTATGCTGAGCAGTGGGACTGCTAGGTCAAATGGCAGTTCTATTTCCAGTTTTTTAAGGAATCTCCACACTGTTCTCCAGAGTGGCTGTACTAGTTTGCATTCCTACCAACAGTGTAAGAGGGTTCCCTTTTCTCCACACCCTCTCCAGCATTTATTGTTTGTAGATTTTTTGATAATAGCCATTCTGACTGGCGTGAGATGGTACCTCATTGTGGTTTTGATTTGAATTTCTCTGATAATGAGTGATGTTGAGCATCTTTTCATGTGTTTGTGAGCCATCTGTATGTCTTCTTTGGAGAAATGTCTGTTTAGTTCTTTGGCCCATGTTTTGATTGGATCGTTTATTTTTCTGGAATTGAGCTACAGAAGTTGCTTCTCAAGCCCTTTTTAAGCATAGTAGAAAAGCTTTTGTATACATATATATATAAATAGCATGCATAATATATATTTTAGAAAACTCATTAATTTCTGCCTAGCTAAAAAGTTTGAATTAATATGAATAGAATGCTAAATCTGTATATATTCACTCAAACCTTTGATATAGTTCCATGTACTTTGGCATCTAGTATTACAGCTCAAAGTCTAGAAAGTTTATTACCTTAGTGATTAAAAAAAATTGTTTATGAGGCTTGAAATTTCTAATTCAATTCTGAGAATATAAAGAAATACTATATTGTTTAAAAAAAACAGAAAATTAACATGTGATACCACACTATTAACTATAGTGCAGATTTTGTTCAAACTTCACAAAATTTTATGCTAGTGTCCACAGTTTTCATTCATACCTCATTCCAGGATACCACATTGTATTTAGTTGCATTGAGCACCTTCAGCTGCCTGCAACAAATTCTGGTAAATTCTCTCTTCAGTTTTATTCTGTTAGAAGTATTTTCTAATTTTCCTTGTTATGGCTTCTTCACACCCATCATTTAAAAGTGGACCTTTAATTTCAAAATACATGAGGTTTTCAAAAAATCTCTGATATTAATTTCTCATTTAAATGATTTCCTCTCTGCAATCACCCTCTGTGTGTTTTCAGTCTTCTAATTTTATTGAGGCTTTCAGTGGCTAGGTCAAAGATCTCTGTTGGTAAATGTCACACTGCACTTGAAAATATGTGGGCTACTTTCAAATATCTTTTGATATTGGTTTCTAAAATAATTCCACAGTGATAAGGGCACAGACTCTGTAGGACTTCAATACATTTAGACCATGAAACTTTTGCACCTTGTTTTATGTCCCTGGATATGCTCCAGTGTCTCCTAACTTATAGTATATGGGAACTTGAAAAGAATTTGTATTCTACTGTTCTGTGAAAATTGTATAAATATTAATTATGTAAAAAAGTAAAAACTATGAAACACTGATGAAAGAAATTGGAGATAATACCGAAAAAGGGAAAGATATTCCATGCTTTTGGATCAGAAAAATTAATCTGTTGAAATGGCCATTCTATCCAAAGCAATTTATAGATTTAATGCAATTCCTATCAAAATACCCATGACATATTTCATACTACTGGAACAAACAATCCTAAATTTCACATGGAACCACAAAAGACCCCCAACTGTCAAATATTTAGGAAAAAAGAGTACTGGAGGGATCATCCTCCAAGACTTCAGAATATACTACAAATCTATAGTAATCAAAACAATATGGTACTGGCACAGATCAATGGAACAGACAGAAAGCCCAGAAACAAACCCAAGCATCTATGATCAATTAATCTATGACAAAAGAGACCAGAATAAACACCCACATGTAAAATAATGAGATAGAACATTTTTTTCACACCATAAGGAAAAAGGAAGTCGCTCAGTCGTGTCCGACTCTTTGCGACGCCATGGACTGTAGCCTACCATGCTCCTCTATCCATGGGATTTTCCAGGCAAGAGTACTGGAGTGGGTTGCCATTTAGACAAAAGTAAACTCAAAATGGATTAAAAACCTAAAGGTAAGACCTGAAACCAAAAAAATCCTGGAAGAGAACATAGAACATTCTTTGATATAAATCATAACAATGTTTTCTTGGATCTGTCTCCTAAAGAAAAAAGAAAAAGCAATAATAAACAAATAGGACCTAATTAACTTAAAAGCTTTGGCACAGCAAAGGAAACCATAAATGAAACCAAAAGAAAACCTACAGAACCAGAGAAAATATTTGCAAATGACTCGACCAACAAGAGGTCAATATCCAAAATATAAAACGCTCATACAATTCAGTATCAAAAACAAACAACTCAATAAAAAATCGGCCGAAGACCTGAATAGACATTCTTTCAACGAAGACATACAGGAGGCCAACAGGCACATGAAAATATGTTCAGCACTGCTAATAACCAGAGAAATGCAAATCAAAACCATAATGAGATACCACAATGAGGTCTATCACCTCACACCTGTCAGAACGGCTATCATCAAAAAGAACACAAGTAGAGAAAAGGGAAGCTTCTCACACTGTTGGTGGGAATGCATATTGGTACAGTCACTATGGAAAACACTATGGAAGCTCCTCAAAAACACTAAACCTAAGAACTATCACCTGATTCAGCAACTCTACTCCTGTGTACATATTCAAAGAAAATGGAAACAAACATTCATTCAAAAAGATACATAGACCTCAAAGTTCATCAGTTCACTCAAGTCAGTTCAGTCACTCAGTCGTGTCCGACTCTTTGCGACAGTATGAACTGCAGCATGCCAGACCTCCCTCTGCATCACCAACTCCTGTGGTTCACTCAAACTCATGTCCATCAAGTCGGTGATGCCATCCAACCATCTCATCCTCTGTCGTCCCCTTCTCCTCCTGCCCCCAATCCCTCCCAACATCAGAGTCTTTTCCAATGGGTCAACTCTTCACATGAGGTGGCCAAAGTACTGGAGCTTCAGCTTTAACATCATTCCTTCCAAAGAACACCCAGGACTGATCTCCTTTAGAATGGACTGGTTGGATCTCCTTGCAGTCCAAGGGACTCTCAAGAGTCTTTTCCAAAACCACAGTTCAAAAGCATCAATTCTTCAGCACTCAGCTTTCTTCACAGTCCAACTCTCACATCCATACATGACTACTGGAAAAACCATGGCCTTGACTAGACAGACCTTTGTTGGCAAAGTAATGTCTCTGATTTTGAATATGCTATCTAGGTTGGTCATAACTTTCCTTCCAAGGAGTAAGCGTCTTTTAATTTCATGGCTGCAATCACCATCTGCAGTGATTTTGGAGCCCCCAAAATAAAGTCTGACACTGTTTCCCCATCTATTTGCCATGAAGTGATGGGACCGGATGCCATGATCTTCGTTTTCTGAATGTTGAGCTTTAAGCCAACTTTTTCGCTCTCCTCTTTCACTTTCATCAAGAGGCTTTCTAGTTCCTCTTCACTTCCTGCTATAAGGCTGGTGACATCTGCATTTCTGAGGTTATTGATATTTCTCCCGGCAATCTTGATTCCAGCTTGTGTTTCTTCCAGCCCAGAGTTTCTCATGATGTACTCTGCATATAAGCTAAATAAGCAGGGTGACAATATACAGCCTTGACATACTCCTTTTCCTATTTGGAACCAGTCTGTTCCATGTCCAGTTCTAACTGTTGCTTCCTGACCTGCAGATAGGTTTCTCAAGAGGCAGGTTAGGTGGTCTGGTATTCTCATCTCTTTCAGAATTTTCCAGTTTATTGTGATCCACACAGTCAAAGGCTTTGGTATAGTCAATAAAGCAGAAATACATGTTTTTCTGGAACTCTCTTGCTTTTTCCATGATCCAGTGGATTTTGGCAATTTGATCTCTGTTCCTCTGCCTTTTCTAAAACCAGCTTGGACATCTGGAAGTTCACGGTTCATGTATTGCTGAAGCCTGGCTTGGAGAATTTTGAGCATTACTTTACTAGCATGTGAGATGAGCGCAATTGTGTGGTAGTTTAAGCATTCTTTGGCATTGCCTTTCTTTGGGATTGCAATGAAAACTGACCTTTGCCAGTCTTGTGGCCACTGTTGAGTTTTCCAAATTTGCTGGCATATTGAGTGCAGCACTTTCACAGCATCATCTTTCAGAATTTGAAACAGCTCAACTGGAATTCCATCACCTCCACTAGCTTTGTTCGTAGTGATGCTTTCTAAGGCCCATTTGACTTCACATTCCAGGATGCCTGGCTTTAGGTAAGTGATCACACCATCGTGATTATCTTGGTCATGAAGATCTTTTTTGTACAGTTCCTCTGTGTATTGTTGCCACCTCTTCTTAATATCTTCTGCTTCTGTTTGGTCCATACAATTTCTGTTGTTTCTCGAGCCCATCTTCGCATGAAATGTTCCCCTGGTACCTCTACTTTTCTTGAAGAGATCTCTAGTCTTTCCCATTCTGTTGTTTTCCTCTATTTCTTTGTATTGATCACTGAAGAAGGCTTTCATCTCTTTTTGCTATTCTTTGGAACTCTGCATTCAGATGCTTATATCTTTCCTTTTCTCCTTGGCTTTTGCTTCTCTTCTTTTCACAGCTATTTGTAAGGCTTCCCCAGACAGCCATTTTGCTTTTTTGCACTTCTTTGATCCCTGTCTCCTGTACAATGTCACGAACCTCATTCTATAGTTCATCAGTCACTCTATCAGATCTAGTCCCTTAAATCTATTTCTCACTTCCACTGTATAATCATCAGGGATTTGATTTAGGGTATACCTGAATGGTCTAGTGGTTTTCCCTACTTTCTTCAATTTAAGTCTGAATTTGACAATAAGGAGTTCATGATCTGAGCCACAGTCAGCTCCCGGTCTTGTTTTTGCTGATGTATAGAGCTTCTCCATCTTTGGCTGCAAAGAATATAATCAATCCGATTTCAGTCGTGACCATCTGGTGATGTCCACGTGTAGAATATTCTCTTGTGTTGTTGGAAGACAGTGTTTGCTATGACCAGTGCGTTCTCTTGGCAAAACTCTGTTAGCCTTTGCCCTGCTTCATTTTGTATTCAAAAGCCAAGTTTGCCTGTTACTCCATGCGTTTCTTGACTTCCTACTTTTGCATTCCAGTCCCCTATAATGAAAAGGACATCTTTCTTGGGTGTTAGTTCTCAATGTTCATAGCAGCATTATTTATTTTTATTATTTTTTTCATTTTATTTTTATTGAAGTATAGTTAATTTACAATCTTAATTTCTGCTGTAGAGAAAGTGATTTAGTTATACAAATATAAACATTCTTTTAAAAATATTTTCTTCCATTGTGGTTTATCACAAGATATTAACAGTTCCCTGTGCTATACAGTAGGACTTTGTTATTCATTCTATATATAATAGTTTTTATCCATAGCAGTATTATTTACAATTACCAAAATATGGAAGCAACCTAAGTGTCCATCAACAGACAAAAGAAGTTATATATATATATACACATACACATAAATATATATATATATTCAATGGAATACTACTCATTGAAAAATATATATATATATATATTTATATATATGTGTATGTGTGTATACACTCAGTCCAAGAAAAGCATGGAATCTTGCCATTTGCAGCAACATCAATGGACTGGAGTGTCCTGTGCTAAATGAAGTTAGAAAGACAAATATTCTATGATATCACTTATACATGGAATCTAAAATATAAAACAACTTGTGACTGTAGCAAAAAAGAAACAAATTCACAGATATAGAGAACAAACCTGTGATTACTGGTGGGGAGAGGGAAAGGGGAGGGGAAAGATAGAGGTAGGGATTTAAGAGGTTCAAACTAACCCTATGAATAAGCTACAAGGATATATTGTAAAACACAGGGAATATAGCAAAGGGTAACAGAGTTTTGTCAAGAGAATATGCTGGTCACAGCAAAGACTTTTCCAACAACACTTTTCCAAAAGATGACTCTATATATGGACATTGCCAGTTGGTCAATACTGAAATCAGATTGATTATGTTATTTTCAGTTGAAAATGGAGAAGCTCTATACAGTCAGCAAAAACAAGACCTGGAGCTGACTGTTGCTCAGTTCATGAGTTCCTTATTATTCAGGCTTAAATTGAAGAATTTAGGGAAATCCATTAGGCCATTCAAGTGTGACCTAAATCAAATGCAGAAGAGATTAAGAAGAGATGGCAAGAATACACAGAAGAACTATACAAGAAACGTCTTAATGACCTGGATAACCACGATGGTGTGGTCACTCACCTAGAGCTGGACAGTAGACATCTTGGAGTCTGAAGTGGGCCTTAGGAAGCATTACTACAACAAAGCCACAACAAAGCTAGTGGACAGCTGAGCTATTTCCTAAAAGATGATGCTGTTAAAGTGCTACTCTCAATATGTCAATAAATTTGGAAAACTCAGCAGTGGCCACAGGACTGGAAAAAGTCAGTTTTCATTCCAATCCCAGAAAAGGACAATGCCAAAAAATGTTTAAACTACTGTACAATTGTACTCATTTCACATGTTAGCAAGTTATGCTCAAAATACTCCCAAGATAGGCTTCAGCAGTACGTGAACCAAGAACTTCCAGATGTACAAGCTAGGTTTTGAAGAGGCAGAGGAATCAGAGATCAACGGCTAACACTTGTTGGATCATGGAGAAAGCAAAGGAGTTCCAGAAAAACATTTACTTCTGCTTCATTGGCTACTTGAAAGCCTTTGACGGTGTGGGTCACAACAAACTGTGGAAAATTCTGAAAGAGATAGGAGTACCAGACTACCTTTCCTATCTCTTGATAAACCTGTACATGGGCCAAGCAGCAAAAGTTAAAACTGGATATGGAACAATGGACTGGTTCCAAATTGGGAAAAGAATACATCAAGGCTGTATACTGTCACCTTGCTTATTTAACTTCTATGCAGAGTACATCATGTGAAATGCCAGGCTAGATGAATCACAAGGTGAAGCACCACACAACTTGGTAGCCCCAGTTACAGATAGAGTGGAGCTGGAAATTACTGGTCCAAAACAGGGACAGAGGAGACTGAAGACAGGAGAGGAGAAATTTATTCTGAGAGAGAAACTCAGATCGCCACAAGAGGGCACAACAAGAATGCAGCATTTCCCCTGGTTCCCCTCCATCTTTCCTGCTGCTTATTCTCATCTTTTTTGCCCACACCCTTCACCCTCACATGCGTGTATTTCTGAGATTCTGTCCTGCTCCCCCTTCTCACTCCACATATTCTCCTGGGGCAGTCTCATTCATACCTTAATTAAAACCACCACCTCTGAATTTGACCTCCAAAACTATCTAACCCTACTTTTTTCACAGCAGCAGAATAAAATTGCTGGTTGCTTATTGAGTAATTCCTCTTGGACATTCCAAAGGTGCTTCCGATTTCAACTGTTCAAAACTGAAGTCATCATTTTCCCCTCAAACCTGTTCCTCATTTTGAGTTCCCCAGCTCAGGGAATGGCATTTAAATCTCAACCACCCAAGGCAGTAAGAAAACTGAGGATCTTCCTAGATTCCTTCTTCTCATCAGCCTTCACATATCCTCCAGTCAGGCACCAAGTTCTTAACTCCTTATATACATGTATTCTAATTTCATTCCCACTGCCTTAACTCAGGCATCAACATCTCTCCTCTTCTGCAATAGCCTCTGAAATGTTCTCCCTGTACCCAGTTCTGTCTTCTTCAGTGTATCCATCACAATCTCATCCACTGGATATTTCTAAATTACAAATCTTATCCTGTTAATTCTTTGACTGAAATTCCCAAATGTCTTCCCACTGTTTTTAGTGTAGCATTCAAGGCTCTCCATGATCCAGCCACCATGTCCTTCTCATTAAATACCCTCTCACTATGTTCCAAGTACACTAATGATCTTATGGTATCATAAACATACCATAAACATTGAATTATTTCATATAATGTGTCTTTGCTCATACCACCACTGCTTGAAATGACTCTTTATTTCTCAGATCCAACAGTTAAAACTGACAACACACCTTTCAAGATGTATGCATTAATTTTTTTCTGGAACCCTCTCCCACCCAGTAGAATTAACTATTTCTTCCTTTGTGTCTCTAATGTATTCTATATAGACTTTTTATCAAGCATCTGTGATATGTTGCTGTGTAGATTTGTTTACATGTCTCTTTTTACTAATATCAGTTTCTCTATGACCAGGAACATATCTTTTTCTTATCTCTATCAAACTATATATCAGAGTACCTGGTATAGACAAGAAACTTAAAATATTTCTTTAAAAAATCATCATCAGGATGTAGTATATGAGGCCAGCATGATGCCAGTCTCCGATCTCTGGCAAATATCAGTAATCTACCAAACAGTTGCCCCCTTACACCTCAGAATCACTGTCAAGACAGCACAGTATGAAAACCCATTTCAATTGGTTGGAATAGGCACAAGACACTTATTTATCTTGGAATGTAGGCTGTCACAATGGAGTGCCTAAGTAATAAGAAGAGTTATCTAAGAGAACTAACATGGGAGAAGTAGCGTAACTAATGGCAGAGTATCTCCTAAACACTCTTTCAACAGTATGTTGTAGCAAAAATCGGCATCAGGAGGTAAATTCTGTCCATGTGCATCCAGCACTGCCCACTGAAGAAACATCTTGTCAGCAGAAGAAACAAAACCCCATATATTGGTATTCTGATTTATACTTCAATTTTGTCTCAACTGATTCAGAAAATATTCCTCTCTGACTAAGGATCAGAAATCTGGTAACAAGCAAAGTGCTGCACCTTAGCTAACAGGCGTATCACACCTGGAGAAACAATGGATCGACATATCTTCATTCCTTCTGCATCCAGGACCCCTGGGAAAAGTACAGAAAAGGGTAAAAGCTCTTTTCTTAAATGGAACAATTTATTAGAGCACTGTTTCCAAATCTTAAGACCATAACACATATATAAAATGATGGCATGTACAAACACGGGGCTATACTGGAAAAGACGCTTCATCGCCAGAAGTTAACTGGCCTGGAACCTCCAGGCAAACTGGGCTACCTGCACAGTGTATTAGTTTCCTACCATCAGTACAAATTACCACAAACTTAGTGGCTTAAAGCAACATTACGTTTATTCTTTTATAATTCTAGAAGTTCAAAGTCTAAAATGGGTTCACAAAGTTGCAATCCTTCCGGAAGTTCTAGGGGAGAATCCATTTTCTTGCCTTTTCCAGCTTCCAGAGAGTCTACATTTCTTAGTTCATGACTCTTTTATTCATTATCAAAGCCAGCAACTTAGCATCTTCTTTCCTCCCTGCAGCCCATGGGGTCGCAGAGTCAGACATGACTTAGTGGCTGAAAAACAACAACAAAACTGTCTTTGCCAATTTCAGAGTCTACACCATGAGAAGTGGTTATGGAGAACATTTGAGAAGAGAATCAGGCTATTAATGAAATCTTTCAAAATTGGAGGTGATCCCTATTCAAAGGGAGTTACAGGATAAACTCTTTATAACCTTTACTCCATTTTTTGGAGCCCGATGTGCAGTTTCTGGGAGTATTTACCAGATCCCAAAACTGACTGAATGCTACAAAAACTCACTGCACTGAAGAATGAATTGTGATTTCTGGAATGAATCTCTTAATGATAAATAAAGGCTAACACATCTCTGAAGATTTACACATTGCCATTATAAACTCAGAAGAATTAAACTCTCTGGGATTCAAATCCTAGCTCTTCCAGTGAAAGCTCTGTGACACTGGGGAAATTCTTTCATCTCTTTTTCTCAGTTTCTTCATGAATGAGAGTTCCTATATTATAACTGTTGCAAGAATTAAATGATTAAACAAACTATGTAAAGTTCTTATAGTGCTTAGCACGTGGCTGTTGTTGTTCAATTGCTAAGTCAAATCCAACTCTTTATGACCTCATGGATGGCAGCAAGCCAGGATTTCCTGTACCTCATCATCTCTCAGAGTTTCTCAAACTCATGTGCATTGAGTTGGTGATACCATCCAACCATCTCATCCTCTGTTGCCCCCTTCTCTTCTGCCCTCAATCTTTCCCAGCATCAGGGTCTTTTCCAAAGAGCTGGCTCTTTGCATAAGGTGGCCAAAGTACTGGAGCTTCAGGTGCAGCATCAGTCCTTCCAATGAATATTCAGGGTTAATTTCCTTTAGGATTGACTGGTTTGATCTCCCTGCAGTCCAAGGGATTCTCAAGAGTCTTCTCTAGCTCCATAATTCAAAAGTATCAATTCTTTGGCACTCAGTCTTCTTTACATGGTCCAACTCTCATACGTGGTAGGTGCATAATTATATGCTAAGTGGAAAGTATTTTAATTAACTTTTATTATAAACCTTCTTTTCATTTCTACCAAAATTTGATTTTTCTCACAAAGACTTTTCCATAGCATTACACTAATACGATTCCTGTATCGTTTAATGCTGAGTAAAATTACACTTCAAACTGGAGGCCTTTCTACATTTACTGCACTATGAACTCACTGATAACAAATAAGGCTAAATCCTGCTGAAAGCATACTTATAATTTTTACACAGAGTCTTGCCTTTATGAATCATTTAATGATAGACAGCCTATAATTTAAGGCTTCTTCATTCTAGTAGTTTCTTTTCACCATGAATTTGCCGATGATAAAGAAGGATCTCTTTCCATCTCCACTATGAATTTTCTGATGTTCTATAGGGCTGATATCAGCAAAATCTCTTTTCCACATTCATTACATGCATAAGGTTTCTTTGCACCATGAATTCTTCCATACTTAGTAAGGTCTGAACTGGATCTGAAAAGCTTTCCACACAGGCATTACAAGCATGGAGGATTTTTTTCCCCATCAGATTTTCTCTTCTCTCTCTCATGTTTCAAAAGAAAATCTCTGAGCTTGTCCTAAAGTCTTTTCCAGTTAATACGTTCACAGGGTTTCTCTTCACTATTCTTCTTCTATGCTGGAAAAAGCTTGATTATTCACTGCAATTTCTTTCACATTGGGAATGTTTCCCCATCCTATGAAATTTCTGGTGTTGAAAGAGAATTGAGCTCTGCCTGAAGGCCTTCCCACATTTTTACAGTCACATGAATGAATAAGTTCTCAGGAGTGAACCCTCAGATGTCAAATAAAACCAACCTCAATGACTAAAAATTACTTTATATTCATTACCTTCATAGGATTTCTCTCTACTAGAGCATTCTGAGGCATCAACCATGAACACTAACAACATCAAAAAGCTTTCAGACACTAATCATACACGTAGGATTTCTGTACATCAAAAATCTCCCAGTGTCTCACACATTCTAAAAATTTTTCAGAGCGATAGTCCTAGGAACTATAACTCTATGCTCTTTCTTCTAGAGGTTTCCTCATATAGCAGACATCTAGCTCAGCCTATTCTCAGCCATTGCACTCTCAGCCTTTCTCTTCAGTAGGATTATTTTTATAAGTGGCAGGCAGTGTTGTGCCTGCAACAGACCTCCCTGGAAAAGGGAACATGTTAGATTCTTTCCTGCCAAGCTTTCCTGAAGCCTATGTCATCACATGTTAGTCTTCTCCACAAAAGAGACTCTGACCAATTGGTCTTGGATTCTGGATTCATAATATTCTCTGAAATTTGGCTTTTTCTGAAATTTCCCTCTTTCAAGTAGATCGTACTTAGTTATAAATGATAGATCCTCAAACATAAATGGGTTAAAAAATATGTGTAAACCATTCACAAAAAGGAAATATAAACAGATAATAAACACATGAAATATTTCACCTTATTAGTCATCAATAACTGTAAATTGAAACAACCATGTGAGGTTAACTGTTCCTCTTTCATTCTCACCAAGCAGTTTATATGAGTGCATGTTTGACTGTTGTCTTTGCAGGTATGAATGTAAACTGGTACCAATTTCTAGAAAACAACTTCCCAATGTGTAATTATGAGTCAGAAAACAGTTGTACCTTTTGAGCCACTCTTTAGAAAATCTATCCAAAGAATGGTCAGATTGCAAATAAAAATTCATGTACAAAATGACTCAACGAAGCATTAACATTAGTGAAAAAAATGGAAACACAAAATATCCAAAAACACGGAAACTGCAGTATACTCAACAAACTGCAGTATACTCTTCTGATGGGATATTATGCAGACATCAAAAATGTTGCCAAAAATTGTTACTGTCAAGGGAGATTCTCATGAGATAATTTTTAAAGAAAGCAGGTTTTAGAGGAGAAAGTATGAGCTGATTGCATCCCTTCAAAATTCTTATGTTGAAGTCCTAACCTCCAATACCTCAGAATGTGACTATCTGGATATAGGACCTTTAAAGAGGTAATTTAGTTAAAATGAGGTCATTAGAGTAGGCCTTTATCCAGTATGACCGGTGTCCTTACAAGAAGAAGTTAGAACACTGAGACACATAGCAGAAAGAACATGTAAAGACATGACACAGAAGAAAAGATAGCTATCTACAAGCCAAGGATAGAGGACTGAGAAGAAACCAACCCTATCAACACCCTGTAGTTTGTTAGGGCAGTACTGGCAATGGCAAACTAATATAGCAGGATGCAAAACTGTATATACTGAAAGAAAATGTATCAATTAGTTAATAGGATTTATAGCTGGGTAATGAACAAGTTTATTTCCTTCCTTATAAAGTTTTAATACAAAATATGTTAAAAAAAGGTAAAAATATCCATAAGCAAACAATTAAAAAAGAACAGACAGAAAAAAATCATATATCTTTGACTTGATGAAGCTGCCAAAATGAGGTAGAAAGAAAATTGGTCAGAAAAGTAAGACCCAGGAATTTCTTGGCTTTGTCTCATTTTTAGGTGGCCATTCAACTCAGGAAGGCTTGGAGAAGCAAAGTAATGTCAGGATGACTGGTTTGTTTGGAAGGTAGTGCCAGAGACAGTGAAGGAGATTCAATTGAGTAGAGAAATCAGAAGATAACCTGAACAAAGGAGGTGCTAAGAGTGAAAAATGAGGATTTGGAAGAAGGGAGACAGCAAGAGATTCATTTTCACGGTACTGAAAAAGGGGAAGCAATAGAGAAGTAAGAAGTAACTGGGCATGCTAACAAAAAGGTAGCCACAAAGAAAATAAGAAAAGATTTTCCTTTGCCTGGTCTTGTAGCACCCACCTGATGGAGAGTTTGAGAGGGGCATGCTGCTGCTGCTGCTAAGTTGCTTCAGTCGTGTCCGACTCTGTGCGACCCCATAGACAGCAGCCCACCAGGCTCCCCCATCCCTGGGATTCTCTAGGCAAGAATACTGGAGTGGGTTGCCATTTCCTTCTCCAATGCATGAAAGTGAAAAGTCAAAGTGAAGTCGCTCAGTCGTGTCCGACTCTTCACGACCCCATGGACTGCAGCCCACCAGGCTCCTCCACCCATGGGATTTTCCAGGCAAGAGTACTGGAGTGGGGTGCCATTGCCTTCTCCTGAGAGGGGCATAGGGGTTTAGAATGTCACCCCAAAATATGCCATGTTCACATATTGATTATTTTGAATTAAAGGTACTTGAGAAACAGCTGGTACAAGGATAATCTGGACCTCCTTTGTCTCCCTGAAAGCAGGAGAAAAGTTTCTCAAGGGAAAGATATCTTCCCTGTACCAGAAAGGTAGAAGGCATCCTTATCACCAGAGACAGGTAATTTAGAGCCCAAGATGGCCAGACAAAAAACCTTACTAATTCTTTACTATTTACTACTTCTAGCCCCAAACCTCTATGCCTTGTTGATACTTCATAAATTTATTGGGTTTTGTTTTGTCTAAAAGGTATAACAGCTTTGCTCTGATCACTTGAGTTTCACATTTTTGTAGGATTCCTGTACATACAAAATTAAATTAGCTTTTCTGATTTGAGAGAATAGCATTGAAACATGTACATCACTGTATGTAAAATACATGACCAGTGCAAACTCGGTGCGTGAAACAGGGCACTCAAAGCTGGTGCTCTGGGACAACCCAGAGGGATGGGGTTGGGGGGAAGGTGGGAGGGGGATTCAGGATGGGGGAACACGTGTACCCATGGCTGATTCATGTTGATATATGGCAAAAACATCACAATATGTGAAGTAATCATCTTCCAATTAAAATAATTTAAAAAATTAAATTAGTTTTTCTCCTGTTAATCTGTCGTATGTCAATTATTAGGCCAGTCAAAAAACCTAGAAAGGAAGAAGAAAAAATTTTCCCACCCCTAGAGTTGCAACAATACAGATAACAAAAGCACAAGCACTTCACTGCAAGGCTGTACTTCACATGGAAAACCTTGAGAGATAGATATTATTATTTCAAATGTATAGATGATGAAACTGATGGCCAGAGAGGGGAACTGACTTCAGTATTTTAGAATTACTAAGTTGGGGAACTGACAGCCAATTTAAGTATGCCAGGCTCTTAACCTGTGTTTTCCCACCATGCCAAGGGGCCTGTGGGCACCAACCAAAATTCCAAAACTACCCTAACACTATCTAATAAAGGTATAAATTCACAAGCCTTTTCCTGCCTCAGTTTCCTTTCTGTGCTCACCTAAGAGGATTTCTTTCTGGGTTTCTTTGTCCTCAGCTCTTTCCAAATTCAGCTGGGAATTTATTTCGGTTTTTTGATGTGGAAAATCCTGTAGTTGAAAAGGAAACAAAACTTTGTGGTTAGAACTGGGGTACTTCATGTCCCTAAATTCAGTTCTGAAAGGTATAGGGAGGGCGGTGGAAGGGGGTTTCTTACTCAAGAGGTTTCAGAACCAGGCACAGGCAAAGGTCTTATGAAAGAGGCATAGAAATCGTTCTGTTTCCAAGAGCCAGGGACAGGGTACTGACCTTGATCGATGAAAACCCGGTAAAAAAACAAAACAAAACAAACATGTCATTTGCTCTTCATGGATTTGTTCCATAATCCACAAACAAAAAACACTGG
Organism: Capra hircus; assembly: GCF_001704415.2. Taxonomy (NCBI): domain Eukaryota; kingdom Metazoa; phylum Chordata; class Mammalia; order Artiodactyla; family Bovidae; genus Capra; species Capra hircus. The sequence continues at coordinate 14,695,805 of NW_017189516.1, forward strand.
AATCCAAAGGTTAGAGTACACTGAACTGGTTAAGCACATAGCCTTCAGGGTTAAACACATAGCCTTCAGGGTTAAACAGAGCAAGGCTAAAATCCCAATGTTGTTTCTTCCTTGCTATTGGACCTTGGGCAAGTATCTTTACTTTTCTGAGCACTGGATGTGTGGAAACAATGTTGCCTGCCATTCCAATAAACAACAAATGTTACCCACCATCAAGTCAACAGCCACTGGAGCCGCTGCCCACCCCTCCCCCCACCCCCCAGGTGGTTCATTCTGAAGGGAATTCACTATAGAGAAAAACAGGAAACATTCTATGCTGGGGATACTTGCTCTAGAGAGTCATAAGATGCGTATGTAAGAAATAAATTGATCCCAGACTCTTGCATCTTCCCAAATATAAACACTAAAATCATTAACTAGAGATGTATATCTTTGTGATTAGCAATAATATTTTGAGGTTTGAGTACATTTTTTCCCCAGGGGAAAAAAAAAAAAAAAAACCTCCTATATATCCTGTCTCCTCCCTCAGTAAGGTTCCCAAATCAAACTTAACTCCCGACTTTCAGGTTGTACATTTTAATTCAGCCAACAGATCTTTCCTTTCTAAAATGAAGAAAATAAAACCCAAAAGGTAATGAAGCATCTTGAGCCTAAATCTTATCGCAAAAAAAAAGGTAGGAAAGAGTTGGAGGAAAAATTTCTAGTTCTGGTAATTGCCCCCCAGCTTGTTTGGACAAACTCTCATAATAAAACAACTGAAAAAAATCTTGGTAAAAAAGAAGTAACAACTACCTGAAAACAACAAAAATGGCAATAAAAATATGGCAACAGAGCAACACCATGAGAAAAGGGGAACCTAGAGAAGTAAATATAAGCAGAGGCAATTTCTGCCCTGAGGGCAATCCCCACAAATTTAACTTCCATTTCAGTTGTCTTGAAAGGCAAAGGAAACAGATTAAAGCCCAAAACTACTTAGAGTAGGAAAACTATCAGGAGACCCTTCCTACAACCAGCTGGATAGATGGGAAGGAAGTCATTTTGCAACTCAAGTTGAACTACAGGACTTGCCCTGGGATCCTTGAACCTTGAATTAGACAAAGAAAATCAGCAGGATCAGCTGGTAACAGAAAAGATTTCAAACACTGGGATTAGCGAACACAAGCCATAAAATAAGTATTTTTCACAGATAAATAACAAACTTAAAGATATTTCCAAGCAACAGGAAATTATAACTAGTATATCATAATTAAACCTAATCAAACTTAAAAAAAATACAATACCCCAAGCTCAAGGAATAGCTTCAGTAGGGAGACTAGGAAAATAATTTGTGAAAATTTAAGACAAGTCAGAGGAAATTAATCTAAGAGTCAAAAAGTGGAAATTACAGAAGAATGTAAGTATAGGTGTGTGCACACTAAATCACTTCACTCATGTCCGATTCTGTGCAACCCTATGGACTGTGGCCTGCCAGGCTCCTTTGTCCATGTAATTTTCCAGCAAGAATACTGGGGTAGGTTGCTATTTCCCCCTCCAGGCAATCTTCCTGACCCAGGGATTGAACCTGTGTCTCTTACAGCTCCTGCATTGGCAGGTGGGTTCTTTACCACTAGCGCCACCTGGAAAGCCCCAGAAGACTACAAGAGACTTGCTCTTACTTATAAGACTATAAGAGAATTGCTCTTACTCACCAAGCAGGTATAAGAACTTTGTAAAAGTGATCACACTAAATCTTAACAACTACTTTATGAGACATAAAATAAATCTTAACAACTACTTTATGAGACACAAAATAGGGAATTCTAACATGTATACTGTCATGTAAGAATTGAATCGCCAGTCCATGTCTGACGTAGGGTGCAGCATGCTTGGGGCTGGTGCATGGGGATGACCCAGAGAGATGTTGTGGGGAGGGAGGTGGGAGGGGGGTTCATGTTTGGGAACGCATGTAAGAATTAAAGATTTTAAAATTAAAAAAAAAATAGAATTTCGTTGATAATAAAATCCTTTTCATATCTTTTTCCATTTCTAAAAGAAAAATCGGGCTCCAGACCTGCTTTTTCTTTAAAAATATAGTTAGTAAAAGTCCAGAACCTAATTTTACAAATGCAAATGTTCACAATCAACAAAAGGAAACTCAAAAAGAGATGTGGGCTCTGTACTCACTCCCCTACAGCCTTGGAGGGGTGGAAATCATTTTGCTTCACAATTATTTCAAATATTCTAAATTTGAGAGATGTTAAATTGAGAATTTTAATAAGATGTCAATCTTGTGCTCTTTTACAATATGGAGACTTAGAATATTCATTACTTTTACCAACTAATTCTATTCTCTGTTAATACAAATCTTTCCTTAAAAGTATTATTTAAAGAAAGGGATAAGACTTCTACAACTTTAGAAATTGATGTTTTGTTCTATGAAAATAACCCACAAAAGAAATGTGTAATTCTTACTTGATAATTCATTAACGTGGTATGGTAGACAAAATAATGGCCTTCCTAAGATGTCCACATCCTGATCCTGTGAATTTGTCACCTTACATAGCAAATTGAACTTTGCATTTGAGATTAAGGATCTTGAGATGAAGAGATTATCCTGAATTATCCTGGTGGACTCAATGTAATTACAAGAGTCTTTATAAGAAGGAAAAAGGAGGATCAGAGTCGGAGAAGGAGCTATGAACATGAAAGTAGAAGGTCAGGATCAGAGAGATGAAGATGATATACAGGTAGATCTGAAGATGGAGAAAAAGACCATGAACCAAGGGAATGCTGGAAGCCTCTAAGAAGCTGGAAAAAGCAAGGAAACAGATTTCCCCTTAGAACCTTGGGCGGGAGCTCAATTCTGATAATACATTGATTTTAGGACTGCTGACCTCCAGAACTGCAAGACAGTAAATTTGTGTTTATTATCTATGCCACAATTTTTACAGCAGAGATAGGAAACTAATACATCTGGTGATAAAGTTGAAATTGCCAACTCTCTATTTAAAAACAGGTTAATACTTCTAAGATCATTCTGACAAATTGGGTAAGGATCATTGGCACTTTCTTCTCTACCCACAGGCATGAGTAAACATAAACCCATGATTCCACTGGACTCACTATGTAAAAAATACTTTGAGAGGATATATTTGTAATGATTTCTATTTCACCAGTGAGAAAAATGAAACGTCTAAGGTCAGTACACAAAGAGTCAGGATTCAAATCCCTGTCTACTGGCTATGAAGTTCACTACATCTTGCTGCCTCTCAAACTACTTGGGATGTGATGAAGAGAGGGTAGAACATCTAAATGTATTCCTCAGACAAACCACAGCTGCACAAAAAACTCCAAGTTTGTGAGATACTCTACTTTCTTTAATTCCATGCTTATAATGAGCAACATGATGTTTTCTTAGTTTGACTTTCCAAGCACCCCAAATGACATGCCCTAGAGAGAGGACCTGAGTGTTCTGGCTATCAGAAAGAAAATATTAGTGTAAGACATGTGTGATTTTCTCTCTGTATCTATCTTCAGTTCAGTTCAGTCGCTCAGTCGTGTCCGACTCTTTGCGACCCCATGAATCGCAGCACGCCAGGCCTCCCTGTTCATCACCGTCTCCTGGAGTTCACTCAGACTCATATCCATCAAGTCCGTGATGCCATCCAGCCATCTCATCCTCGGTCGTCCCTTTCTCCTACTGCCCCCAATCCCTCCCAGTAGTCTCAGTAAATTAATTTGTATTTGCTTATCACCAAGTTTCGTTCTAGCATTTCACAAATGCTAAAGACCAAATCCTGGACGTGCATGCATGCTAAGTTGCTTCAGTCATGTCTGACTCCACAACTCCATGGACTGTAGCCTGCCAGGCTCCTCTGTTCATGGGATTCTCCAGGCAAGAATACTAGAGTGAGTTGCCATGCACTCCCTCCAGGGGATCTTCCTGACCCAAGGATCAAACCCAGGTCTCTTACATCTCCTGCATTGGCAGGTGGGTTCTTTATCACTAGCACCACCCAGACAGTAGTCACTTAACTGAAATACTACCACCTGGTGGCTCAGTGGTAAAGAATTTACCTGCCACGTGGGAGATGTGGTTTGATCGTGGGTTGAGAAGATACCCTGGAGAAGGAAATGGCAACTCACTCCAGTATTCTTGCCCGGGAAATCCCATGGTCAGAAGAGCCTGGCAGGCTACAGTCCATGGGGTCACAGAGTCAGACATGACTTAGCGACTAAAGGTTTATTAAGTCAAATTCCCAAATAAAGGTAATTTCCTTTCTTTGATGAATTTTGCTGTATTTACACATCAAACACAGCTCGTTAGAGCAGGAGGCCTCAGAGATGCTCAAGTGAAACTGTTTCACAAAAGAATTCTACTGTACTTTATCTGCAATGACATCAACTTATAGAAGTATAAGGACTGAATGGGAAAAACAAGTGCAGTTATTCACAAATTAAAATAACAAACCATAAACACTTTGCAATGATTCACTGAACTGTGTAATTCATGTATAAAACACACTTCTAAGTATGTTTTACATAAATGTTATGTAAAAACTCAATAAAATTTGCAAACAAACAATTGGGCCTGGAGAAAGGTTAGTAAGGTGAATGGATCTAAAAACCATACACCAGAAACAAGCATTCCCATACTCTAGTCACAACAAATTACAAAATATAATTTTAAAATATTAACTAGAGCAACAAAAACTATCAGTGCAAAGAAACAAAACAGGTATGAGACCCTTGCAGAGAAAATTATAAAACTTTTTTCAAAGACATTAAAAATACCTAGATAAAAGGAGAGATAAACTGCAGTCTTTGTTGTAAAGATGCCATTTCTGTATCTATAATCTATAACTAAAATGTAGTTCTAATCAAAATTTCGGTTTCTTAGAGACCATATTAACCTTATCTCAAAATTCATATGAAAAAGTAAGCAGCAAAGAACGTACTTTTGAGGGCGAGGAATAAGGAAGGGGTCTTTCCCTATCAAATATCAGATAATTATAAAACTACAGTAATTAACAGTGTAATACTAGTATAAAAGAGACAAACAGACCAGTGGAACAGAACAAAAAATCTAAAAACAGATACATAAATATATACATACATAACAACTTGGTATATTATAGAGACAGCATTATAAATCTGTGGAGAAAGAACAGACAACACAGTAAACAGTTCTGAACTACTAATTAATCATTCAGAAAAAATTAAGATCTCTACATAATACAATACATAAAAATACATAAAAATGAATTCAAAGTGAGTCATAAATCTAATTCTGAAGGTTACAAAAATTTTATAGGAAGATATACTAGAATACCTTTATAAAATCACAATGAGAAAGAATTCCTTCAAAAAGATGCAAAAACCATGGCATATAGAGAAACTGATCATTTCATAGGGAAATGGAAGTGGCTGCTCTTCCATGAAGGCTGAGGTGATCAATCAGTTCAGTTCAGTCGCTCAGTCATGTCCTCTTTGCAACCCCATGAACCACAGCACGCCAGGTCTCCCTGTCCATCACCAACTGCCAGAGTCTACCCAAACCCATGTCCATTGAGTTGGTGATGCCACCCAACCATCTCATCCTCTGTCATCCCCTTCTGCTCCTGCCCTCAATCTTTCCCAGCATCAGGGTCTTTTGAAATAAGTCAGCTCTTTGCATCAAGGGGCCAAAGTACTGGAGTTTCAGCTTCAACATCAGTCCTTCCAAGGAACACCCAGGACTGATCTCCTTTAGGATGGACTGGTTGGATCTCCTTGCAGTCCAAGGGACTCTTAACAGTCTTCTCCAACACCACAGTTCAAAAGCATCAATTCTTTGGTGCTCAGCTTTCTTCACAGTCCAACTCTCACATCCATACATGACTTCTGGAAAAACCATAGCCTTGACTAGACGGACCTTTGTTGACAAATTAATGTCTCTGCTTTTTAAGGTGATCAATATTATAGCATAAATTGAACCATTTATAAAACTATTTCTATCTGCCCCCCTTTTCTAGCTCTTCTGCACCAGAGTGGCTTCCAACTGTCCATTTCTTCAGGTAGTTCCCAAGCTCAAGACTAGATGACCTACATGGTCTAGATGACCACCTGCTCTCTGGTCCCAACATCCAGAGGATTCTCATCCACTGCCAGGTTAACTGCTACTTCTATGGAAAACTAAGCTCTTTTCATGGGCCCTTCCAGGAGGTCTTCTCTGAACCTTGCCCCAGGATGGGTTAGAGATACCCTCCTCCATATTGCTACTGAAAGTACCACACGCTGGTCTCATCATCAGAATATTCCCTGTTGCAATGTCTGTGTCTATCTCACCCACCAGACTCAGTAGAAAATACATCTAACTCAACTACACCTCATTTTGCAGCAAAGAGTCTATATTACTACATTTTAACTTATTTTCTTTATTGATTAACTAACGGTTTCTAGCTAACTTTTCTAAGGTTTGCAATCAACTGATCTTCTCCACTGGTATCCTAGCACTTCTAACATTCTCAGACTATGTACGTTTTCCTCTCTCATCTACTATGACTTCCCCCTTTGTTCACTCACACTTTTTGTCTACCAGGGCCTTGGGAAAGTATTTTTTCTAATAACCAAGAAAACAAATAGAGGGAATGAAACGTAGAAAGGCATGCCCATTGCCTCCTGAAGTTATCTGTTCACTATTCTCCTTCCCACCTAGAACTTCTCCTTTGTGATCTCCAGGATCCCCTCCTCCTTGAAAAATAAGCTCAAAACACCCTTCAGTGATGTATAGAACACACCCTTCACCTCCAAGCCATAAATGGAGCCTGAGCCTGCTGGATCTCCCACATCCCTGGTCACAAAATTCCCAACTGGTAAACCACACACACTGGTATGTGAAACCTCTGCATAACATACTATTCGAGCAATATCTGTCAGATGGACATTCTTAGGTGGTTTGCCCTGTGATAGAGAGCAAAGCCCAATGTGTTGTTAAAGATAACAGGCTCCTACACTAACTGTACTGTAGGACTACACTGTAGTGTCCAACTGGTAATAAAGAGGATGTTTTCTAGAGCATAGAATAACAAAAGTTATTCTACAATAACTTTTCCATGTGAGTATGTATGAAAATGCAGCCAGAGCATTAAACAGACTGACACAAACAGCAGCCAAAGGAGAAAGGACATCAAGTGGGGAGCCACAATAAATATGCCACTGCTTTCAATATCTTGAAATTTCTAATTCTCAACATGCATAGAGAAAACAAAAATAATAACAATAGTAAAAAGTAAAGAAACAGTTAACTAAAACATGAAATAAGCACCTCCTAATTTTAAATGTGCTCTCAGGATCTTCCCAACCCAGGGACCGAACCTGTGTCTCTTACATCTCCTACACTGGCAAGTGGGTTCTTTACCACTAGTGGAAGCTGGAAAGCCCAATTTTAAATATGCTGTGATATTAGTGAAATAACTTATATATAGTCAGATCTAAGAAGTACATTAAACACTAATTTTAATTAAGGTTTAGAGCTATTATTCTATTACTTTTAAAATAAAAAATCAATAATACATATGCATATTTCACATCTTAATATAAAACATTTTGTCAATTTTCTGAAAGTTGATAAACTCAATTTTTGACCACTGTATTTCCACTAAATTCAGGTAATTAAAGGTGTGCCATAAACAAACAAGCATAAAAAATGAGACTCTGGACAGGAGGATCTGACCAGTGGAAAAGAATATATAGAACCATGCAAAACTCAGTAGAACAAAGGAACTAGGGGGAAAAACAGGAGTATTAATAGGACTGGACCTACCCTCAGCAGGTGGGGGACTTGAAGCAGGGATCCAATCCCCACAGTGGGGCAACTGTCTGAGTCAGAGGAGAAACATTTAAGGCTGAGAGTGAAACAGCTGATCTGTGGCAGCCTAAATGGAATGAGAATCAGACAGTTCTTGCTGCAGCCATACATATGCTGAGCAGGAATGCGGGTGTCCTGGAAGTGGCAGCAGCTGGGAGCTGGAGTTTAGGGATTGTGGAGCAATCCCAGGGCGAGGGCTGCTATTGACTGCAGTGAGTTGGATCAAGGGGATGTGAGGGAGGAGATCATGGTGGGAAACGCCTGTGGAGGAAAGCCAGGCAGCCATCGAAGCAAGGTGATACTGCTGAGACATGTGTAGGGGCTAGAGCCATCACCACAGCCCCTCTCTCTCCATACGCCAGCATCAGCAGCTGAATAATAGAGAGGCCAGCAGATCAAACGCCTGACGCACTGAGCTACCGAGTAGGACCCCACCCAGGGTGATCCTTTAAGTGACTGAAGCACTGAACTATAGAGTAGGACCCCAGTCGGGGGCGAGGGGCCCCTCTATGTGCTTGATGTGCTGAACAACAAAGAAGGACCCCAGGCAAGGGATCCCTTTAAGTGCCTGAACGGGCAGAGCTATAGAGAAAGACTAGCCAAAGAGGCCTTCTGATTGCCAGCTACAAGACGCTCGAAAAAAAGACTCTGATAGGGACATTGCTCCTGCCATGGAGGCAGTTTGTGTCCCTAACACTTGGCTCTGCCAGGGCCCCTGCAAGTCAAGCAGCTGTACCACCCTCATGCTCAGCTTTCACTGGAGCAGAGCTGCCACTGGCAAAAAAAAAAAAAAAGTCATGTGTTTATGCGTTCAGGTCGCTTTGGTCCTGTCTGACTCTGTGCAACTCTGTAGGCTGTGGCCCGCCAGGCTGCTCTGTTAGAGAAGGGGTTCTCCAGGCAAGAATACTGGAGTGTATTGGCAAACACTGGGTGCCATACCCTTCTAGAGCATGGGATTTCCTGCTGCCCTAGCCGCCAATGCCCCTGCGTACCTGGTGCTGCCAAAACCCCTGTGACCCAAGCAGTTGCACCACTTCCACACCTGGCCCTCAAAGGGGCAAACCCAAGCCCTCCAGGGAAGCCTCAGGAGCAAACCTCAGTGGACAACCCACATGTAGAGGTGGAAATAAAACCACAATTGAAGCCCAGGGGCAGTGTGGCTAAGAAAGAAGACCCAAAACCTTCCCACCAGCTATACCAGCTGCAGATTAAATCCACACAATCAACTAAGCAGACTCTGTGTCTATGGAATATATAAAAGGCCATTGAGAGCTCCCACAAAAGAAAATGTACTAGCTGTGATAGCTGTGGATGTTGGAGGCAAAACACACAGGAGTAGGACCAGATTAGAATCTGAACAGCAGGTCCAGAGATCAGTACACTATTGGAGGGCATCCTAGGGAGGTATGGTGGACGGTGATTCCCAGCACAGGAAAGGACTCTGACAGTAGAGAATTAAAAAAAAAAAAAAAACATTTATTACTCTTATTTTTTTACTTGTTCTGTAGATTCTTTTGAATTTTTTTTTTCATTTTTTTCCCTTACCCCTCACCACCCCTGCCCTGGTCTGTTGTAGTTGTCGATTTTATTGGCACTAAGAAATCCAATTAAACTTTTGAGCTTTTTCTATCAGTCACATTTTTTATTGTTGTCATAAACTTCTTCCTCTACATTAGGCTTTTGCAGTTGTATGGAGTTTTCCTTTTTCTCATTTTAATTTTTAAAACCTATTTTTATTTTTTCCAAATTTATTCCTTTCTTTGCTTTTCCTACTGATCTTTTCCCTTTGCAGTTAATCTTTAATGTATATAAATCCTCTTCATCTAACTCTATTTAACTTAGCATATCTGTTCTTTCTTTCTTTCCTTTCCTCTCAACATATTTGTTAGTTTTCTTTTCACTGCTTTATTCCCCACTTGGCACCTTGCTTTACTTTTGTTTTCCAGTTTGTGCTTAAGTTAGTTTTGTTCTTAACTGGTAAATATAATTTTTGATTTCCTTTTTTCACCAGTTCAATCTACTGTACTGTATTTTTGTTGGACTCTTTTCACTTTGTTCATGGCTGTATATGTGTATATCCCCTTATTTTAATTTTCACTTGCCTGATTTTGTAACTGCCATTTGTCTGGGGTTCATCTTTGGTTTCTCATTTTTGGATATTTGTTTTACTCTCCCTTAATGCCATAACAAACCACTTGTGGAATCTTCGTTCCTGACCAGAGATCAAACCCTGAGCCGTTGGGAGTGGGAGCACTGACTCCAAGAGCCTAGACAACCAGAGAACTAACCCTAGGGAGTATCAAATCGTGAGAACTCACACAAAGGAAACCACTTGAATACAAGACCCAGCATCACTCAACCACCAGTAGCACCCTGTGCAGACACCTCATCTAAAGAACAAACAAAACAAAAATACAAACCCAATCATCAGCAGATAGGAGTACCACCTCACACAGTCTTGCCCATCAGAGGAAAAACAAACAAAAACTCAGCACAAATATCTCCCTGTATGAAGCTCACACAAACCACTGGACCAACCTGAGGAGGGCAGAAACCAAAAGGAAGAAAGAACTCAACCTTCTTCAAGGAAAGCCTAGGAAAAAGAGACCTCAAACACAATAACTTAAAAAAAAATGAAAAGGCAGAGAAATACTGCACAAATAAAGGAACAAACTAGAAAAACAGAAGTCCAAATAAATGAAGAGGAAATAGGAAAATTACCTGAAAAATAATCAGAATAATGACAGCAAAGATGATCAAAAACCTTGAAAACAAAATGGAGAAAATGCAAGAATCAATTAACAGAGACCTAGAAGAATTAAAGAATAAGCATACAGAGACAAACAACACAACTACTGAAACTAAAAATACTCTAGAAGGAATCAATAGCAGAAAATCTGAAGCAGAAAAACGCATCAGTGAGCTGGAAGATAAAATGGCGGAAATAACTTCTGAAGAGCAGAATAAAGTAAAAAGAATGAAAAGAGCTAAGGACAGTCTCAGAGACCTCTGCTGCTGCTGCTGCTGCAGCTAAGTCGCTTCAGTCATGTCCAACTCTGTGAGACCCCATAAACGGCAGCCCACTAGACTCCTCTGTCTCTGGGATTCTCCAGGCAAGAATACTGGAGTGGGTTGCCATTTCCTTTTCCAATGCATGAAAGGAAAAAGCAAAAGTGAAGTCGCTCAGTCATCCCTTACTCTTAGCGACCCCATGGACTGCAGCCTACCAGGCTCCTCTGTCCATGGGATTTTCCAGGCAAGAGTACTGGAGTGGGGTGCCATTGCCTTCTCCTCTGGGACCATATCAAATGCACCAACATATGAATTATACAAGTCTCAGAAAAAGAAGAGAAAAAGAAAGGGTATGAGAAACTTTTTGAAGATTATACTTGAAAATTGCCCCAACATGGAAATAGTCAATCAAGTCCAAGAGGCACAAAGAGTCCCATACAGGATAAACCCAAGGAGAAACAGGCCAAGACACATAGTAATCAAATTAACAAAGACTAAACACAAAGAAAGAGTACTAAAAACAGCAAAGAAGAAGCAACAAGTAACATACAAGGGAAACCCCATATGCTTAACAGCTGATCTTTTAGCAGAAACTCTGCAGGCCAGAAGAGAATGGCAGGATACAATTCAAGTATTGAAAGGGAAAAATCTACAACCAAGATTACTGTACTGGCAAGGATCTCATTCAAAATTGATGGAGAAATAAAAAGCTGTCAGATAAGCAAAAGTTAAGACAATTCAGTACCACCAAACTGGCTTCACAACAAATGTTAAATGGACTTATATAGTCAAGAAATACAACAGAAGAAAAAAGGTCTACAAAACCAACCCCAAACAATTAGAAAATGGCAACAGGAACATATACGTCAATAATTACTTTAAATGTAAATGGATTAAATGCTCCAACCAAAAGACAGACTGGCTGAATGGATACAAAAACAAGACACAATATATGCTGTCTACAAGAAACCCACTTCAGACCTCAAGACACATATAGACTGAGAGTGAGAGGATGGAAAAATAGATTCCATGCAAATGGGAAGCAAAAGAAAGCTGGAGCAGCAATCCTCATATCAGACAAAATAGGCCTTAAAATAAAGACTACAAGAAATAAGGAAGGACACTACATAATAATCAAGGGATCAATCCAAGAGGAATACATAACAGTTGTAAATATCTATGCACCCAACATAGGAGCACCTCAATACATAAGAAACACTAACAGACACAAAAGGAGAAATTGACAGTAACACAGTAATAATAGGACACTTTAACACCCCACTCATACTGATGGACAGATCATTCAAAACAGAAAATTAATAAGGAAACACAAGTCTTAAATGATACATTAGATGAGACGGATCTCATTAATATCTTCAGGACATTCCATCCAAACGCAGAAGAATACACCTTCTTCTCAAGGGCACATGGAACATTCTCCAGGATAGACTACATCTTGGCTCGCAAATCAAAGCTCAGTAAATTTAAGAAAACTGAAATTGTATCAAACATTTTCTCTGACCACAATGCTATGAAACTAGATATCAATTACAAGATAAAAACTGTAAGAAACCCAAACACATGGAGAATAAATAACACGTTTCTAAATAACCAACAGGTTACTGAAGAAATAGAAATGGAAATAAAAAAATTTCTAGAAACAAATGACAGTGAATACAGGACAACTCAAAACCTATGGGATGCAGCAAAAGTAGTTCTAAGAGGAAGTTTATAGCAATACAATCCTACCTCAAGAAACAAGAAAAACATCGAAGAGGCAACCTAACTTTACACCTAAAGTGACTGGAAAAAGAAGAAGAAAAAATCCCAAAATTAGTAGAAGGAAGAAATCATAAAGATCCGAGCAGAAATAAATGAAACAGGAATGAAAGAAAAAATAGTAAAGAGTAATAAAACTAAAAGCTGGCTCTTCGAGAGGATAAACAAAATTGACAAACCCTTAGCCAGACTCATCAAGAAAGAAAGAGAAAAAATCAAATCAACAAAATTAGAAATGAAAAAGGAGAGGTTACAACAGACAATGCAGAAATACAAAGGACTAAAAGAGACTATTATGAACAACTATATGGCAATAAAATGTATAACCTAGAAGAAATGGACACATTCTTAGAAAAGTTCAATCTTCCAAGACTGAACCAGGAAGAAATAGAAATTATGAGCAACCAAATTACAAGCATTGAAATTGAAGCTGTGATCCAAAATCTCCCAAAAATCAAAAGCCCAGGACCAGATGGCTTCACAGGAGAATTCTATCAAACATATAGAGAAGAGCTAATGCCTAACCTTCTAAAACTCTTTCAAAAAATGGCAGAGGAAGGATCACTTCCCAATGCATTCTATGAAGCTACCATCACCCTGATACCAAAACCAGACAAAGACAACACACAAAAAGAAAACTACAGGCCAATATCACTGATGAACATAGATGCAAAAATCCTCAACAAAATTTTAGCAAACAGAATTCAGCAACACATCAAAAAGCTCATACACCATGATCAAGTTGGGCTTATTCCAGGGATCCAAGGATTCTTTAATATATGCAAGTCAATCAATGTGATACACCATATTAACAAATTGAAAGATAAAAACCATATAATCATCTCAGTAGATGCAGAAAAAGCCTTTGACAAAATTCAGCACCCATTTATGATTAAAACTCTTCAAAAAATGGGCATAGAAGGAACCTAACTGAACATAGTAAAGACCATATATAATAAGCTTACAGCAAACATTATTCTCAATGATGAAAAACTGAAAGCATTCCCCCTAAGATCAGGAACAAGACAAGGGTGTCCACTATTTAACATAGTTTTGGAAGTTCTAGTTTCAGCAATCAGAGAAGAAAAAGAAATAAAAGGAATCGAGATCAGAAAAGAAGTAAAGCTCTCACTGTTTGCAGATGACATCATTTGCATTTCTATATACTAACAATGAAAAATCAGAAACAGAAATTAAGGAATCAATCCCATTCACCATTGCAACAAAAAAGAATTAAATATCTAGGAATAAACTTACCTAAGGAGACAAAAGAACTGTACACAGAAAATTATAAAGCACTAATGAAAGAAATTAAAGATGACATAAACAGATGGAGAGATATTCCATGATCCTGGGTAGAAGGGTCAATACTGAAAAACTGACTATACTACCAAATGCAATCTACAAATGTAATGCAATCCCTATCAAATTACCAGTGGCATTTTTCACAGAACTAAAACAAAAAATTTTCACAATTCATATGGAAATACAAAACACCCTGAATAGCCAAAGCAGTCTTGAGAAAGAATGAAGCTGAAAGAACCAAGCTTCCTGATTTCAGGTTATACTACAAAGCTACAGTCATCAAGATAGTATGGTACTGGCACAAACACAGAAATATAGACCAATGGAACAAGATAGAAAACCCAGAAATAAACCCATGCACCTATGGGCACCTTACTCTTGAAAATGGAGGCAAGACTATACAATGGGGCAAAGACAGCCTCTTCAATAAATGGTGCTGGGAAAAATGGAAAACTACATGTAAAGGAATGAAATTAGAATACTTCCTAACACCATACACAAAGATAAACTCAAAATGGATTAAAGACCTAAATGTAAGACCAGAAACTATAAAACTCTGAGAGGAAAACATAGGCAGAACACTCGATGACATAAATCAAAACAACATCCTCTATGACCCACCTCCTAGAGTAACGAAAATAAAAACAAAAATAAAGAAGTAGAACCTGATTAAACTTAAAAGCGTTTGCACAGCAAAGGAAACTATAAGCAAGGTGAAAAGACAACCCTCAGAGTGGGAGAAAATAATAGCAAATGAAACAACTGAAAAAGGATTAATTCCCAAAACATATAAGCAGCTCATACAACTCAATACCAGGAAAATAAACAACCCAATCAAAAAGTGGGAAAAAGACCTAAACACACAATTCTCCAAAGAAGACATACAGATGGCTGACAAACACATGAAAAGATGCTCTGATGCATATCAGAGAAATGCAAATCAAAACCACAATGAGGTACCATTTCATGCCAGTGAGAATGTCTGCGATCCAAAAGTCTACAAGCAATAAATGCTGGAGAGGGTGTAGAGAAAAGGGAACCCTCTTACACTGTTGGTGGGAATGCAAACTAGTACAGCCACTATGGAGAACAGTGTGGAGATTCCTTAAAAAACTGGAAATAGAACTGCCAGCAATCCCACTGCTGGGCATTCACACCAAGGAAACCAGAACTAAAAGAGACACTCGTACCCCAATGTTCACTGCAGCACTGTTTATAATAGCCAGGACATGGAAGCAACCTAGATGTCCATCAGCAGATGAATGGATAAGAAAGCTGTGGTACATATACACAATGGAGTATTACTCAGCCATTAAAAACAATACATTTGAATCAGTTCTAACGAGGTGGATGAAACTGGAGCCTATTATACAGAGTGAAGTAAGCCAGGAAGAAAAACACCAATACAGTATACTAATCCCATGGATGGAGGAGCCTGGTGGGCTGCAGTCCATGGGGTCACTAAGAGTCAGAGACGATTGAGTGACTTCACTTTCTCTTTTCACTTTCATGCATTAGAGAAGGAAATGGCAACCCACTCCAGTGTTCTTGCCTGGAGAATCCCAGGGATAGGGGCACCTGGTGGGCTGCTGTCTATGAGGTCGCACAGAGTCGGACACGACTGAAGTGACTTAGCAGCTTAGCAGCAACACATATATATGGAATTTAGAAAGATGGTAACAATAACCCTGTATACGAGACAGCAAAAGACACACAGATGTATAGAACAGTCTTTTGGACTCTGTGGGAGAGGGAGAGGGTGGGATGATATGGGAGAATGGCACTGAAACATGTATAATATCACATATGAAACGAACCGCCAGTCCAGGTTCGATGCATGATACTGGATGCTTGGGGCTGGTGCACTGGGACAACCCAGAGGGATGGTACAGGGAAGCAGGAGGAGGGGGGTTCCGGATGGGGAACATGTGTATACCTGTGAAGGATTCATGTTGATGTATGGCAAAACCAATACAATATTGTAAAGTAATTAACCTCCAATTAAAATAAATAAATTTATATTAAAAAATATAAAAGGCAAGTCAGGATAAAAGGTTACCTCTGAGAGAGAACCATTACCTCTGGGAGAGAATTGAGGCTTCTAGATAACTTGCAATGTTCTATATTTAGTGTTGGAAGGTTCTTTTATGGGTGTTTACTTTATAATTATTCATTTCAGTGTACTTTTATACTTTATGCAACTTTTGATATTTTTATTATATTACACAATTTGAAAAACTTTAAAAAAAAATCCAGGGCCTTCATATGGAACTCCTTTAAAGCATACCCTAAGAGCATGTGTTCTCAATCTTCTGAGATAAGGGATGATATAAAAAGCATCCACCCCTTTGTGAAAGCTATAGGCACTGGTTATCCACATTCATTTATAATAGGATTCTTGGAACGGGAAGCCTGGGCAGGCTAGGGTCCTACCAGCAGTGCTATTTCCCTGAAAGTTGCTAAGGGCAGTTGTTCAAGTCCCTCCAAGCAGAGGAATCAGTGAACAGAATGCTCTATTAGCTTCCCTTACATTCATGATTTTACCACCAGTTTTTTCCTAGTCCTGCTTTTTTGGCAAAAAAAAAAAAAGTTTGTGAAGCAAAGATAAAGTTGAAACAAGGCCAGGACCATCCAAGGGATCTGGTGCAAAGCTGCTTCCATTCCCTAACTCCTCCCTTCTGTAAAAATCTCCATTCCTATCAAAGGATAGGAATGTCCTATCCTTTGTCCAATCAATGTCATATCCAAAGTCCAATCAATGTCATACCATGTGCTTCTCAGCCACACTCACCCCTTCTACAAAATAGAGCATCTTTCTCACCTTCCTCTCCACTCTTAAACGCTGTATCTTTTCCCATCTTTGATGATCCCATGGCTAGTTTGTTCATCCCCCAGTTTCACAGTTCCTTGACCTCCTCCAGTCCAATTCACCCACCCACAGAACCTTCTCATCATTCAGAACTACTTTTCCTCTGAAATCTTAAACTCCAATATCCTACTATGACCACAATTTCTTATTTGCCATTCCACCTTTTAAACATCTCTTTGAGCTTTGAAGTCACCATACAGCTTCACTGACAGCCACCCACCTATCTTCCCAGATTCTCTACAGAATCCTACTGAGAATACACTCTTTCCTGATGAGACTAGATCCCATGGTCTATAACCTGAACAAATCTCATCAGTAACCTCAACCCACTTAGCCCTTCAAACCTCCCACCACCCAAAATCATCATCACACATTCACAAGTCTAAAATCAAATCTAATGTTTGCCTTCCTTACTCCCACTTCTTGGCAGCTGAATACACCTGGAAAAAAGGACAAGACTAAAATCACTTTATTTCCAGCTCAGATATGCATTTATTAGTTACTGCCCATCAATCTTCTCTCATTCCCCAGAGAAGGGTGCAACCTTACTCCTCCTTCCTCTGGCCCCTTTTCATCCCCTCGCACACTCCAGAAAGCCCTTACTACCTTATTACAGAGAATGTACCAGGGCAAGAAAAAAACTCTCAATCTCTTGCCTCTCCACAACCTCACAAACAAGCCTTTCTGACCCTCTTTAACTCTGATATTAGAAGTGATGCCCCTTCTCTTGCTCATGGCCAGTTCTTCCACATATTCACTATACCATATCTTTTCCACATCTGTTTCTCCAGTTACCCCATTTCTCTCCTCTATTTTCAACAACCTCTTTGACTTTATTAGCTCCTCCACTACAGAACATATAAACATGCTCAAATTTCTCATCCTAAAAATATACATATACCACTTGTTATCTATTCTACTTTTCATAGACAATAGTCCACATTCACTTCATCAACATCTTTGCCAACTACATTACTGGGCCTCTGTGCCTTCACCAACACAGATCACAACACACTCACTGCCCTGGCTTCCCCTAAATCCTTAACCTAACAGAAGCATCTCAAGTATATATCTTATATATCCATGTAGATGAATTTCACATTATATAGTTTTTAAAGTTTAAGATAGTAGTTTTAACAGAGAAGTGCAATACATGTTGTTTAGTATACAACAATGCCTGGCACAGAGAAACGTATAAAAGGAGATAAGCATCTTCAATCATCATTTCACTCTCCCAGAGATAACTGTTAAAGTGACATACTAACCTCTGGGAGAAGCTGAAAAAAAATCACCTCACTCCCTCCCTCTCCATACCCTTAAATCCCAAGGAGAGGAGGAAGAGGAATTCTCAAGATTACTTAAGGATACACAACTGGGCCTCAGTGTCAACTGGTGGAACTTTGAAGAGGAAAAGCATAATAAGCCAAAGTTTTGGTGTGGCCTGTTAAATAAAAAATCATTCTGACACTTGTTAAAATGTAAGAAAGACTTTATTAAAGACTACTGTGATTGGTGTCAAGACTACTGCAATACAGGGGAGATACTGGACTCAACTATGAATACAGTTAAAGACATTTGTGGATCTACAGCATGGAGCTATAGAAAATTACTAAAAGGAGACGTCAAGACTAAGTTGATCCTTGCTAAACTGACTTGGGATTCTCACTGACGGCAGACCAGAGTGCTAAAATATCAAGCAAGGGTGGGGGGCTTCTTGCTAAATTGACTTGGCAGGATTCTTTCTAAAACTGAGCTAAGTAGGCCAAGACAATGCCCAAGGATAAAGTTTAGTCAAAAAAAGGGCTCAAAGGAGCATGACTAATGTTAGGTCAAGGAGAATCTTTATTGTGGTTTCCCACTCCTCTGCCTTCCATGGGAAATGTTTCTCCACTGAAATATTCTAAAGTCTAGATCCACGGCAATGAGACAGTCCCTGGATATACATGCACATACAGAATTATAAACACATAATACTACATCCATGTGTGTATGCACAGATCTATTTTATATATATTATTCTATATATATGTGTGTGGTGTGTGGGACAGTCGTGTGTATGTATATATATTATATATTAAACACTTTATATATACCTGTTGCATATAGTTCTATATGTAATATATATAATCTATTGTGTGTGTATATATATATATAGTATATATGTTATAACCTATTGTAATGCACACACACACACACACACACAAACTTCTCCCACATGCTACACACATACCTGAAGTTCACTGTAACATGACATTCTTTCTCTTCTGTTTCTCCTCCTTACTATTCTCCTACTGCCCCATTCCTCCCCACCCAGCCAGTGCATCATCAGTACATCACAGGGGTGATTATATATCTCATCTGCTTAAGACAATTTCATTACTTTTCCTTCATAGCCTTCAGAGTGAAATCTCAGTTCTCTGACCTGACTTTTGGGGCTCTCAACATCCTGGACCCCATCTATGTCTCCAATTTTGTCTCTCCTCCCCTACATAAAACTTATGTTTCAGTTATGACCAACTCTATACATACCTTTCCTTGAATACATCAAGATCCCTCTGCCTCTTTCAGTTTCCTCTCACTGAAACCCTTCATAGCTCCTCTACCTTCATACTTCTTCTAATCATCCAGTATCAAGCATTATCTCCTCTTTCCGAGGCATTTTCAAATGCCCATTCTGTGCTGCCACAGACTGTCAATCCCACTTGCCTATGCCCACCAGAGTACTGATCATACTCTTTAGTCACTGACTGTTTATTCATATTACCACTATAATGAACCTTTATCAAGGACAGGAAACTAGTCAGATTTACCTTCACATCTCCTATACCAAACATAACACCATATATATCGTTGTAAGTGAATTTTTGCTGAATGAATGAAAGTCTACATAAATAGAGCTATTAAAATGTATTCAAAATAGAGGAAAAGAGCACAACAAAAGGTCAGGGAGCATGACAAAAAAAGTCTCCTGAGCATTCACATCTTGTTTTCGAAGTACCAATCCTTACTGAAAGAATACACGATTCCTTGCAAAATGACTGATTTCAGCACTGGGGCAGACAGTGTACATGATGAACTTAAAATGTATCAGAGAGCAATGAAGTCAAGATCTAATGAAATCTTGTCAAATGATACAGGAAACAAATGAAAACTACTTCTAATTTCTAAAATGGCACAATTTGTTTGATCCCTCTGAGCATCTCTGGCGGGTGTGGGGTATGATTCTAAACGTGATTTTGCCTCCCTACTGCCTTGTTGGGGTTTTTCCTTTGCCCTTGGACGTGGGGTATCTTTTCTGGTGGGATCCAACATTCTCCTGTCAACGACTGTTCAGAGTGAGTTGCAGTTTTGGAGTTCTCGCGGGAGAAGATGAACACACGTCCTTCAACTCCACCATCTTGAATAATCCCCAATAAACCCATATTCCCCCTTTGGGCGAATTTAATTCAGGAGACCATTGTATCTACTACTGTGGGCAAGAATCCCTTAGAAGAAATGGACTAGCCCTCATATTCAACAAAGGAGTCCAAAATGCAGTATTTGGGTACAATGTCAAAAATGACAGAGTGATCTCTGTTGGTTTCCAAGGGAAAACATTCAATACCACAGTAATGCAAGTCTATGCCCCAACCACTAACGCTGAATAAGCTGAAGTTGAAAGGTTCTATGATGAGCTACAAGACCTTCTAGAACTAACACCGAAAGAAAGATGCCATTTTTGTCATAGGGGACTGGAATGCAAAACTAGGAAGTCAAGAGATACCTACATTAACAGGCAAGTTTGGCCTTGGAGTACAAAATGAAGCAGGGCAAAGACTTAACAGATCTGCAGATAGAACCACCCTGATGGCAGAAAGCAAAGAACTGAACAGCCTCTTGATGAAAGTGAAAGAGAGTGAAAAAGTTGGCTTAAAACTCAACATTCAGAAAAATAAGTTCATGGCATCTGGTCTCAACATTTCATAGCAAATAGATGGGGAAACAATGGAAACAGTGAGAGACTTTGTTCTGGGGGCTTGAAAATCACTGCAGATGCAACCTGCACTGCAGACTGCAGCAATGAAATTAAAAGACACTTGCTGCCTGGAAGAAAAGCTACGACCAACCTAGACAGCATATTAAAAAGCAGAGACATTACTTTGCCAAGAAAGGTCTGTCTAGTCAAAGCTATGGTTTTTCCAGTAGTCATGTATGGATATGAGAGGTAGACTATAAAGAAAGCTGAGCGCCAAAGAATTGATGCTTTTGAGCTGGGGTGTTGGAGAATACTCTTGAGAGTCCCTTGGACTTGCAAGGAAATCCAACCAGTCAATCCTAAAGAAAATCAGTCCTAAGTATTCATTGGAAGGACTGATGCTGAAGCTAAAACTACAATATTCTGGCCACCTGATGTGAAGAACTGACTCACTGGAAAAGACCCTGATGCTGGGAAAGATTGAAGGGGACAAGAGAAGGGGACAACAGAGGATGAGATGATTGGATGGCATCACCGACTTGATGGACATGAGTTTGAGTAAGCTCCAGGAGTTGGTGATGGACAGGGAGGCCTGGTGTGCTGCAGTCCATGGGGTTGCAAAGAGTCAGACACGACTGAGTGACTGAACTGAACTGAAAGGCTAACAAGAGTTTTGCCAATGGACGCAGTAGTCATAGCAAACACCCACACCCAACAACACAAGACTCAACTCTACACATGGACATCACCAGATGGTCAATACTGAAAGTGAAAGTGAAGTTGCTCAGTTGTGTCTGACTCTTTGCTACCCCATGGACTGTGGCCCACCAGGCTCCTCCGTCCATGGGATTCTCCAGGCAAGAATACTGGAGTGGGTTGCCATTTCCTTCTCCAGGGGATCTTCCCGACCCAGGGATCAAACCCAGGTCTCCTGCATTGCAGGCAGATGCTTTAACCTCTGAGCCACCAGGGAAGCCCCAATACTGAAATCAGACTGATTATATTATTTGCAGCTGAAGATGAAGAAGATCTATACAGTCAGCAAAAACAAGACCTGGTGCTGATTGTGGCTCAGATCATGAACTCCTTATTGGAAAAGTCAGACTTAAATTGAAACAAGTAGGGAAAACCACTAGACCATTCAGGTATGACCTACATCAAATCCATTACGATTATACAGTGGAAGTGACAATTAGATTCAAGGGATTAGACCTCATAGACAGAGTGCCTGAATAACCATAGACAGAGGTTCATGACATTGTACAGGAGACAGGGATCAAAACCATCCTCAAGAAAAAGAAATGCAAAAAGACAAAATGGTTGTCTGAGGAGGCCTTACAAATAGCTGAGAAAGGAAGAGAAGAGAAAGGCAAAGGAGAAAAGGAAAGTTATACCCATCTGAATTCAGAGTTACAAAGAATAGCAAGGAGAGATAAGAAAGTCTTCCTAAGAGATCAATGCAAAAAATAGAGCAAAGCAATAGAATGTGAAAGACTAGAGATCACTTCTAGAAAATTAGAGATACCAAGGGAATATTTCATACAAAGACGGGCACAATAAAGGACAGAAATGGTATGGAGCTAAAAGAAGCAGAAGATATTAAGAAGAGGTGGTAAGAATACACAGAAGAACTATGCAAAAAAGATCTTCATGACCCTGATAACCACGATGGTGTGATCACTCACCTACAGCCAGACATCCTGGAGTACAAAGTCAAGTGGGCCTTAGGAAGCATCACTATGAACAAAGCTAGTGGAGGTGATGGAATTCCAGTTGAGCTATTTCAAGTCCTAAAGGATGATCCTGTTGAAGTGCTGCACTCAAAATAGCAACAAATTTGGAAAACTCAACAATGGCCACAGGACTGAAAAAGGTCAGTTTTCATTCCAATCCCAAAGAAAGGCAATGCCAAAGAATGTTTAAACTACTTCACAACTACACTCATCTTCAGTTCAATTCAGTTCAGTCACTCAGTTGTCCGACTCTTTGTGACCCCATGAATTGGAGCACGCCGGGCCTCCCTGTCCATCACCATCTCCCGGAGTTGACTCAGACTCAACGTCCATCGCGTCGGAGATGCCAGCCATCTCATCCTCTGTCGTCCCCTTCTCCTCCTGCCCACAATCCCTCCCAGTATCAGGGTCTTTTCCAATGAGTCAACTCTTCTCATGAGGTGGCCAAAGTACTGGAGCTTCAGCTTCAGCATTGGTCCTTCCAATGAACACCCAAGACTGATCTCCTTTAGGATGGACTGGTTGGATATTCTTGTAGTCCAAGGGACTCTCAAGAGTCTTCTCCAACACCACAGTTCAAAAGCATCATTCTTTGGCACTCAGCTTTCCTCACAGTCCAACTCTCACATCCATACATGACCACTGGAAAAACCATAGCCTCGACTAGACGGACCTTAGTCGGCAAAGTAATGTCTCTGCTTTTTAATATGCTGTCTAGGTTGGTCATAACTTTCCTTCCAAGGAGTAAGAGTCTTTTAATTTCATGGCTGCAGTCACCATCTGCCGTGATTTTGGAGCCCTAAAATATAAAGTCTGACACTGTTTCCACTGTTTGCCCATCTATTTCCCATGAAGTGATGGGACCGGATGCCATGATCTTTGTTTTCTGAATGTTGAGCTTTAAGCCAACTTTTTCACTCTCCTCTTTCACTTTCATCAAGAGGCTTTTTAGTTCCTCTTCACTTTCTGCCATAAGGGTGGTGTCATCTGCATATCTGAGGTTATTGATATTTCTCCCAGCAATCTTGAGTCCAGCTTGTGCTTCTTCCAGCCCAGCGTTTTTCATGATGTACTCTGCATATAAGTTGAATAAGCAGGGTGACAATATACAGCCTTGATGTACTCCTTTTCCTATTTGGAACCAGTCTGTTGTTCCATGTCCAGGTCTAACTGTTGCTTCCTGACCTGCATGTAGGTTTCTCAAGAGGCAGGTCAGGTGGTCTGGTATTCCCATCTCTTTCAGAATTTTCAACAGTTTGTTGTGATCCACACAGTCAAAGACTTTGGCGTAGTCAATAAAGCAGAAATAGATGTTTTTCTGGAACTCTCTTGCTTTTTTGATGATCCAACAGAAGTTGGCAATTTGATCTCTGGTTCTTCTGCCTTTTCTAAATCTGGCTTGAACATCTGGAAGTTCACAGTTCACATACTGCTGAAGCCTGACTTGGAGAATTTTGAGCATTACTTTACTAGCATGTGAGATGAATCAATTGTGTGGTAGTTTGAGCGTTCTTTGGCATTGCACTCATCTTACCTGCTAGCAAAGTAAAGCTCAAAATTCTCCAAGCTAGGCTTCAACAGTATGTGAACTGTGAACTTCCAGATGTTCAAGCCTGATTTAGAAAAGGCAGAGGAACCAGAGATCAAATTGCCAACTGCTGTTGGATCATCGAAAAAGCAAAAGAGTTCCAGAAAAACATCTACTTCTGCTTTATTGACTACGCCAAAGCCTTTGACTGGGTGGATCACAACCAACTGTGGAAAATTCCCAAAGAGATGGAAATATCAGACCACCTGACCTGTCTCCTGACAAATCTGTATGAAGGTCAAGAAGCAACAATTAGAACTGGACATGGAACAACAGATTGGTCCCAAATTGGAAAGGAGTAAATCAAGGCTATGTATTGTCACTCTGCTTATTTAGTTTATATGCAGAGTAGATCATGCAATATGCCGGGCTGGATGATACAGAAGCTGGAATTAACACTGCCAGGAGAAATATTAATTACCTCAGATATGCAGATGACACCACCCTTATGGCAGAAAGCAAAGAAGAACTGAGGACCATCTTGATTAAAGTGAAAGAGGAAAGTGAAAAAGCTGGCTTAAAACTCAACATTCAAAAAACTAATATCATGGCATCCAGTCCCATCACTTCATGGCAAACAGATGGGGAAACAATGGCAACAGTGACAGACTTTATTTTCTTGGTCTCCAAAATCTCTGCAGACCATGACTGAAGCCATGAAATTAAAAGACGCTTGCTCCTTGCAAGAAAAGCTATGACCAACCTAGACTGCATATTAAAAAGCAGAGACATTTCCTTGCTGAGAAAGGTCCATCTAGTCAAAGCTATGGTTTTTCCAGTAGTCATGTATGGATGTGAGAGCTGGACCATGAAGAAGGCTGAGTGCCGAAAATTGATGCTTTTAAACTGTAGTGATGAAGAAGACTCTTGAGAGTCCCTTGACTGCAAGAAGATCCAACCAGTCAATCCTAAAGGGAATCAGTCCTGAATATGCATTGGAAGGACCAATGCTGAAGCTGAAGCTCCAATACTTTATTCACCTGATGGGAAGAACTGACTCACTGGAAAAGACCCTGATGCTGGGAAAGACTGAAGGCAGGAGAAGAAGGGGACGACAGAGGATGAGATGGTTGGATGGCATCACCAGTTCGACAGACATGAGTTTGAATAGCCTCCAGGAGCTAACGATGTACCAGGAAGCCTGGTGTGCTGCAGTCCATGGCGTCACAAAGAGTCAGACATGAATGAGCGACTGAACCGAACTGAACTGATGGGTTTAATAGATACACACTACTATACATATTAAATAGATAAGTAAAATGGATGTACCGTATAGCATAGGTACTATATTCAATATCTTATAATAACCTCTAATGGAAAATAATCAGAATAAATATATGTCTGTAACTGAATCACTTTGCTGTAGACCTGAAACTAACACAGCATTGTAAACCAACTATACCTCAGTGAAAAATTTTAATCACAATGGATACACATTAAATACATAAAGATCCATGAATTCTTAATGATATTAAACAATGAAGGTCTCTAGGAAATCAATTCTGGAAACTGATATATGAAAAAAAAAGCATTTATCCTTTGTTTTAAATGTGAACAGTTTTTAACTGAACTATAGTTAATTTATAATGTGTTACTTTCAAGTGTATGGTAAAATGACTCAGTTATACACACATATGTGCATGTATATATAGTTTTTCACATTCTTTTCCATTATAGGTTATTATGAGATATTGAGCACAGTTACCTGTACTACACAATAGGGTCTTGCTGTTTATCTGTTTTATAAATAGTAGGGTATATTTTAATCTCAAACTTCTAACTTATCTCTTGCTTCCCTAATCCTACTATCCCATTTGGTAAACGTCAAGTTTGTTTTCTATGTCTGTGAGTCTATTTCTGTTCATAAATCCTGAGTTTCTTTTTATGAAACATAAATTAGAACAAAAAAAAGGTATCTGGCAAGGAAAAGTTCTCATTTATAAAATAATCCTGCTAATAAATGCAGAATAACTAGTAGAATTCTACCACTACTTTACAGCCACTATTGAAATACTGAATTTAGACAGTTATCTCCAATGGCTCTGAAAATCGACAGGAGAAAGGTTGGGAAGAAACGCTACAACGGAGGGATCAGGCTGAGTTAACCTGAAAACACAAATCAACCCCAGCATCAGTTAAAAAGATAAAATCCCCATGAGGTAATGCAATGAAAAGTGCATTACACTCCCTGAGATGATTCTTACCTTTAAAAAGTAATTAAACTGAAGCTAATCAAGCCTCTAGCTCTAAATTCCAGTGAAGAGGAAATATGGGAAGGAGAAAATAATAAAAACCACATCAAAGAAGCAGTCATCTAAATCCATTTGTCAATCAGACAGTTTCTCCAATAAATCAACAGTCTTTAAAACTGGCAGGGCCTGGGGGCTTTAGAGGATTTATAGGAAAAGAAACTCAAGAGAAAAACAGCCAGTAGCAATAAATGGTCTTTCTTTGGATATAGATTTAACAAAGCTACCATAAATAGACATTTTTCAGACAATCATGGAAATCTGAATATGAACTGAGTACTAAATGATATAAAGAATTACTGTTAATCTTATTAAGTATAATGGCCTAGTGGTTCCTTATTTAACACACTTATGACTTAGGGATCCATAATGAGTTATTTATCTGTGCAATGACACAATGGCTGAGTGCCATTTTCTCAAATGCCCCAGTGAGAAAAGTGGGTGAGGAGAAAAAAATCAAATGAAATTGGTTAAATGGTATTAATTGTTGAAGTTTGGGAAAGGATTTATGCATGGTTATGTGTGGTGTGTGTGCTTACTACTTTCTTCTTTAAAACTATTTGAAAATTTCAGGAATAAAAGAAAAAGAAAAAAACAGAAGGCAATGTGAAGGAGTTTCATATGGCTACTTCCAAACCGGACAGTTTGAGCAACAGAAGTAATGACTTGGAAAGTACTAAATATGTAACAAGTTCAATAAAATATAGAAAATAACAATAAAATCTTAAGAAATATAAAAACACATTAGGTTGGATAACAGTTTTAAATAAAAGACTTGTTTGAAAAAAATCTGCAAATGCAGTAGGTACGCATATGATATTAGGGAAGTACTGTTGAGTTTTCTTAGTAAGATAATGGCAATTAAATTATTTACAAAATGCTCCTAATATTAGGAGATGAACACTGAGATATTTATGGGGAAAGTATCAAATTCATCTATTAAAGTGGTATCTGAATCAGAATGCCAAGAAGGATTTTTGTGAAAACTGACAAGCTAATTCTAAAATGTGTGCATGCCAAGTCACTTCTGGCGTGTCTAACTCTTAGTGACCCTAGAGACCACAGCCCTCCAGTCTCCTCTGTCCATGGGATTCTCCAGCCATGAATACTGAAGTGGGTTGCCATGCCCTCCTCCACTGGATGTTCCTGAAGGATCAAACCTACATCTCTTAAGACTTCTGCGTTGGCAGGTGGGTTCTTTACAACTAGTGCCACATGGGAAGCCCTCTAAAAAATGTATATGAGTGAAAATGAGTATACTACCCAAAGCAATCTACAGATTCAATGCATTCCCTATCAAGCTACCAATGGTATTTTTCACAGAAGTAGAACAAATAATTTCACAATTTGTATGGAAATACAAAAAACCTCGAAAAGCCAAAGCAATCTTGAGAAAGAAGAATGGAACTGGAGGAATCAACCTGCCTGAATTCAGACTATACTACAAAGCTACAGTCATCAAGACAATATGGTACTGGCACAAAGACAGAAATATAGATCAACGGAACAAAATAGAAAGCCCAGAGACAAATCCACGAACCTATGGACACCTTATCTTTGACAAAGGAGGCAAAAATACACAATGGAGAAAACACAATCTCTTTAACAAGTGGTGCTAGGAAAACTGGTTAACCACCTGTAAAAGAATGAAACTAGAACACTTTCTAACACCATACACAAAAATAAACTCAAAATGGATTAATGATCTAAATGTAAGACCAGAAACTATAAAACTCCTAGAGGAAAACATAGGCAAAACACTCTCCAATATAAATCACAGAAGGATCCTCTATGACCCACCTCATAGAGTAATGGAAATAAAAGCAAAAATAAACAAATGGGACCTAACTAAACTTAAAAGCTTTCACACAATGAAGGAAACTATAAGCAAGGTGAAAAGACAGCCTTCAGAATGGGAGAAAATAATAGCAAACGAAGCAGTTGACAAACAATCTCAAAAATATACAAGCAGCTCATGCAGCTCAATACCAGAAAAATAAATGACCCAATCAAAAAATGGGCCAAAGAACTAAACAGACATTTCTCCAAAGAAGACATACCGATGGCTAACAAACACATGAAAAGATGCTCAACCTCACTCATTATCAGAGAAATGCAAATCAAAACCACAATGAGGTACTATCTCATGCTGGTCAGAATGGCTGCTATGAAAAAGTCTACAAACAATAAATGCTGGAGAGGGTGTGGAGAAAAGGGAACCCTCCTACATTGTTGGTGGGCATGCAGACTAGTACAGCCACTATGGAGAACAGTGTGGAGATTCCTTAAAAAACTGGAAATAGAACTGTCATTTGACCTAGCAATCCCACTGCTCGGCATACACACCGAGGAAATCAGAACTGAAGGAGACACGTGTACCCCAATGTTCATGACAACACTGTTTACTATAGCTAGGACATGGAAGCAACCTAGATGTCCATCAACAGATGAATGGATAAGAAAGCTGTGGTACATATACACAAAAGAATATCACTCAGCTATTAAAAAGAATGCATTTGAATCAGTTGTAATGAGGTGGATGAAACTGGAGCCTATTATACAGAGTGACGTAAGCCAGAAAGAAAAACTCCAATATAGTATATTAATGCATATATATGGAATTTAGAAAGATGGCAACAATGACTCTATATGTGAGACAGCAAAAGGGACACAGATATAAAAAACAGACTTTTGGACTCGGTGGGAGAAGGCAAGGGTAGAATGATTTTAGAGAATGGTATTGAAACATGTATATTACCATGTGTGAAATAGATGACCAGTCCAAGTTTGATGCATGAAGCAGGGCACTCAAAGCCAGTACACTGGGACAACCCAGAGGGCTGGGATGGGGAGAGAAGTGGAAGGGGGTTCGGGATGAGGGACACATGTACACCTGTGGCTGATTCATGTCAATGTATGGCAAAAACCACTACAATACTGCACAGTAATTAGCCTCCAATTAAAATAAATATATTAACTACTTTTTAAAAATGTATATGGAATTCAAAAGGCCAAGAATAACCAAAGCATTATTAAAGAAAAAGAGCAAAATTGTCGGACTTACTGACCATATATAAGACACATTATAAAGTTACATTAATTATGACAGTGGTACTCATACAAGAATAAAAAAACCAAAATGAAATGAATCCAGAAACAAACCCACATATATAATCTAATCATCTGATTTATGAAACAGATGATGATGCTAGAAGGAAAGGATGATCTTTTCAACAAACTGTATTGAATTGCTGGATGTCTGTTTCAAAACAACAACAACAACAAAACAATGGGCTTTTATCCATATCTCATACTGGCAACATACAATAAAATCAGTATCAAATGAACTGGAAATATAAATGAGATTAAACAATAATATCACATAGAAAAATATCTCTATGACTTTGAGAAAGGCAAAGATTTCTTAACCAGGACAAACAAGCACTACCCATATAGAGGAAAAATTATGAACTCAACAATATTAAAATTGAGATATAAGCGTATCTTGTTTTACAGTGCTTCACAAATACTGCATTTTTTACAAATTAAAGGTCTGTGGCAACCCTGTGTGATGATGGTTAACACTTTTTAGTAATAAAGTATTTTTTAATTAAGGTATATTCTTTTTTAGACAGTGCTATTGCACACTTGGAGTTTCCCAGGTGACCAATGCAGGAGACACAGGTTTGGGTTGGGAAGATCCCCTGGAGGAGGAAACGGCAACGCACTCCAGTAGTCTTGCCTGAAATCTGGCGGGTTACAGTGCATGGGGTCGCAAAGAGTTGGACAAGACTTAACGAATGAGCATGCATGCATTGCACACTTACTTGACTACAGTATAGTGCAAATTAACTTTTAAACGCACTTGAAACCCAAAAATTTGTATGACTTGTTTATTGTGATACTCACTTTACTGCAATGGTAGAAGCAAACCTGCAATATCTCCAAAATGTGGTTGTATTCAGTTCATCAAAAGACACCATTAAGAGTCTGAAAGTGGAAGCAATTGAAATCTGCAATAAACAGATCTAACAAAGTATTCATATCCTTACTAAAGAAAGATCTTCTACAGAACAATAAGAAAAGGATGGTCCAGGAGAAAAAGTGGTCAAAAGACTTGAATAGGTACCTTGAAAACAAGATATCCAGGCCAAGAAACAGGAAAAGATGCACATTGATCAGCAGAGATACGCAAACTAAAACCACAAGATACCATTAATAACCACTAGAATGATTACATATTTTTTCCTTAAAAAGACAACACAGTAAGTGTTGGCAATATTCTAGAGCACTGGAACTCTTAAAAGTTTTTCTATTAGCAGTTTTTTTAGTACAACTGCTTTGGAAAACTGGTTGGCAATACTTACTAAAGCTAATCTTATCCATAACCTATGAATTCATCAATTCTACTCTTAGGTATATGTTCAACAGAAATCTGTGTATATATATCACCAAAAGACATGTTCTAGAATGTTTATAGTACTATTTGCAGACCAAAGATGTAAACAACCAAAATGCCAATCAGTTGTGGCATATTCACACAATGGAATACAGAGCTATAAGAATGAAGGAAGTACTACTACACTCGGTAACTTGGATCAGTATCAAAACCAAAATCTTAAGCCAAAGTCAAACACACACAAAAACATACCAAATTTTTATAAAGTCCTAAAACAGGAAAATTATTATAGAGTGATAGAAGCCAAGATGTGGTTAATTTGGGGTTTAGATTGTAACTGGTAGGGAAATATATTCAAGGGATTTCAGATACTGATAATTGTTTTTTTTTAATGGAGTATGCTGTTGTTTAGTCATTAAGTTGTGTCCCACTCTTTTGCAATCTCCTCTATCCATGGGATTTTCCAGGCAAGAATACTGAAGCAAGGTGCCATTTCCTTCTCCAGGGGATCTTCCAGGACCACGCATCGAACCTGCGTTGCCTGCACGGGCAGGCAGATTCTTTAACAATGAGCCACCAGGGAAGCCCAACATGAATTTATAGTTGATTTACAAGATTATATTAGTTTCAGGTGTATAGCATGGTGACTCATAACACTCCATTAAAAATTATTATAATATAATACTTATAAATCCATGTGCTATACAATATATCATTATTGCTTATTTTTTTTATACATAGCAGTTTGTATCTCTTAATCCCATACCTGCTATTTGCCCCTCTTCCTGCTGGTAACCACTAGTTTGTTTTCTGTATCACCAAATCTGTTTGTGTTTTGCTATATATATATTCATTTGTATTATTTTTTAGATTCCAAATATAAGTGATACCATAAAGTATCTGTATTTCTCTGTTTCACTAAGCATAATATTCTCTAGGTCCATACAACGCTGCTACAAATGGCAGAATTTCATTCTTTTTTAAGGCTGAGTAATTGTGAGGCTTCGCTGCTAGCTCAGTGGTAAAGAATCTGCCTGCCAATGTAGGAGATGCGAGTTGGATCCCTGGGTCAGGAAGATCCCCTTGAGAAGTAAATGGCAACCTACTCCAGTGTTCTTGCTGGGAATACCCACAGACTGAGGAGCCTGGCGAGCTGCAGTACAGGGGGTAGCAAAAGAGTCGCACACGACTTAGCAACTAAACAGCAATATTCCATTGTACATATACACCATATCTTTATCCATTCATCTGCTGATGGACACTTGGGTCGTTTCCATATCCTGGCCATTGTAAATAGTGCTGCTAAGAACACTGGAGTGCACACACCTTTTCAAATTAGTGTTTTCACTTTTTCCAGATATATACCATGAGTGGAATTGCTGGATCATGTGGTAGGTTACACAGTGGTGACAATGCTTTCAGCTGTACCCTTATGTATTCATACCCCAATCAAAAATTAAAAAGGAAAAAAAAGAATAAAAAGTTTGAAAATGGGAAAAAATTTCAAGTAAAAAGTCATCACACTTTTCAGCTCTTAACATTTATAACTAGGAAGTAAATCAAGTACCTGATATAATTAGACTTGTGAAAGAAAGCTTACAAAATGAAATTTTTATATCCAGACTATGTCTAATAAAATATTCTGTGTATTTTCTACTTCTCATTAATAAACAGAGACAGAGAGAGAGAAAGAGACGATCAGGCCAGGACTGAGTATCTGACAGATTTTAACTCCATTAACTCCACTACCATTTAGCAAGTTACTACCCACCTGAGTCTGGGTTTTGTCATCAGGAAAATGACAACGATGATACTGACTTTAAACAGTGGTTCTGAACATTAATTAGGGAGCCAACTACATTAAAAAGGTTGTATATAAAGACAGGCACTAAATTCATTTCAATTTACCACACCAAACATTTATGGGCAACATTATGAACACGCAGTGAAAAGAGCAGTGAGAGAGGAAAGCAAATACGCTGTAGGATAGCATACAATGCACCACAAATTAACACACTGAGGAAGAGGTCAGGATAGAGGCAGATGTGTCTTCCCAGAGGGGCTGGTAACTGACAGTTCACCTAAATGGTAGCAACAAGCTAGCCAAGAGAAAGACAATATGGGGAACTTACATGGACAGATTAGATCATTCGAGTAGGCAGTAAGTGTTAGTCACCCAGTCGTGCCGACTCTTTGCGACCCCATGGACTGCAGCCCACCAGGCTCTTCGGTCCATGAGATTTTCCAGGTAAGGATACTGGAATTGGTTGCCATTGGCTAGTGACCACAGGCAGAGGGAAGAAGAGCGAATGTTGGAAGCAAAATGACCAACAAATGCAAAGCCACTGTCATAAATATATCCTGGCTTCCCACTCATATATGTATAGTCTGTGCCCTCTTTTCCTTTAGATTTCTGCTCAAATGTCACAATACCAAGGAGGCCTTTCTGCCTTTCCTATCTAACATAGTACAACCATCTCTATCACAACCTATTATATATTTATTTTATATTCACTCATTGTCTCTCAACTATACTTAATCATCCCTTATTTTGGCAAGTCTAACACCTTACAGAAGAGGGAATAAGTTGCTTGTTCAAGGAGACTACTAAATTCCACTTTATAACCTGAAATACCCCTCACCCTCATTATAAATTTACTTTTCTCTCTCTTGGAATTGAAATAATAAATTGTGATAATTAATGAACAGTCTTGCAAGACAGTTTAGACATGATAAATGGTGCAAAAACGTAAATTCACATTGCAACAAATGAAAAAGACAAAATTCATATTACACCAAATAGATAATACATGCATAGCTCCTAAAAAAAAAAATCTTTGTCTGAAAAATCTGTCAACTTGCTCTTCAATGTTGCTACTGAACAACAGGAAAAGATTTACATAATAAACCCAACTCACATGAATTAATAAATTTGTGATTGGATGTCATATCTGTCAACCATTTCTGCCCTATGAGAAATTCTAAAGATGGGAAAGCTTCCATCTTCTAAAGCTGACACCAAGTTATAAGCAAAACTCACTATGTTTGTCACTCAAAATTTGGAGATTCAGTTGTATACCAAAATATTTTTATGTCATAGGCTGAAACCAGTGCAATATCTGATATGGGATTTCGTTTAGGGTAATAAATAAATACAAGTACATAATCTGAACAAGTTCCTACGTCTCTGAGAGCTCTAAAAATTTTCTGCTCCACTGCTGATTTTTAAAAACAACAAAAACAGCCTTGCCCTTGAAATTGAAGTCACACCTAATTTTATAAAGTATTAATAAATAATTCACTGTCCTCCACAGAAGCAGGACCAAAGAGAATCAGAAGTCTTCAGGGGAGTAAAATACTGGGGTCTAAAGGGGAAAAAAAGGGAAGAATGTAGGCTCAGACTAGGGGAAAGAAAGAGAAGTCTCTCAGCCGTTTCCGACTCTTTGCGACCCCATGGACTGTAGCTTACCAGGCTCCTCCGTCCATGGGATATTCCAGGCAAGAGTACTGGAGTGGGTTGCCATTTCCTTCTCCAGCGGATCTTCCCGACCCAGGGATCGAACCTAGGTCTTCCGCATTGCAGGTAGACACTTTACCGTCTGAGCCATCAGGGAAGCCAGAATCGGGGAAGAGGGTAGCAAAAGTTCTGAAGCTAAGAAGAGGGCGGGGTGGAAGGTGGGAGTAAGAGGTAGGAAAGAAATCGATGGTACAGGGAATGACCCAAGTTCATAAAGACCGGGAAGAGGATTCGAGATTAAGAGGTGAAGTGAAGAATAATCAGGGATAAAAGGACCATAAGAGTCAGAAGGAGGGGATGACGGCCAGCCATCTCCTGAGGAGTGAGAGAGTGAAGACAGAGATCAGAACCACAAGCGTCAGAAACATCCTTCAATGTACCCTGGAGATGAATTCTTTCCACCTCGTGGCGAAACAAAGAGGAAAGCGTTCCTGAAGTGTTTGGGGACTCACTTGTGAAAATTATCAGTCCCTTTCTTTACACTCACCTTGGTGAAGAACGCCGCGACAAGATGAAGGCGTGACCGGAAGTGCTAATTTCTTTTGTTTGGCGGAAGCTTTTGCCCAGGACGCCACACCCTCACCCCCGCCCCCATCACTCCCCGCCCCCACCTCCGCCTTCACTCCAGACAACTTCCTGTGCCTTTCTAGCAAGCTTTTGAAATATTGTATCTCAATGGCTCGCTCACCAGATGCGCACCTGGATAGTGACGTAGAATCTCTGGAAGAAGGAATCAGTAACTTTTTACAAATCCTACTAGCCCTAGTCATCCAAGGAACTGTAGCATCTCTGCCAAACTCTGTGTATCCTATTTGTCACCTCGCCTTGCTGATTCAGACGTTCAAGTACTGTTACTTCCTTAACTCTCGGATGTCTACAGCTACATATATTTCATACTGATTAACTGCTTTCTGGAATTAAAAAATAAGTTCATTTTAATTACTAGTATAAAAATTTCAAGATGTAGAGTAATTAGCCTCCAATTAAAATAAATAAATTTAAATTTTAAAAAATTTCAAGATCTTTAAAAAGCCTTAAATCTGAATCATTTCCGTCTTGGAATGGTATCCAGAGAGTAACATTCCATACTTAAAATTTGCAAAAGAAAGTGAACTCATTTAGAAAGCATTCTTGTGTACTTTTATACCCCTCCCACCCAAATGAAGACAATGATAATTGACAAAAAGTTTCAATAATAAAAATAAGCCTTACTTTGGTTAAAAGTTCAATATTGAGTTACCTATTGCTGTTACCTCCAGAAAACTCCTCTAGGGCCAAAATCTG
Source organism: Capra hircus (assembly GCF_001704415.2). Taxonomy (NCBI): domain Eukaryota; kingdom Metazoa; phylum Chordata; class Mammalia; order Artiodactyla; family Bovidae; genus Capra; species Capra hircus. The sequence goes on from NW_017189516.1 coordinate 14,731,323, forward strand.
TACCCCAGTTCTTCTCTTTTGTGGTTATTTTCAGCCAGTTTGCAAGTGTACCAAATACTACGTTAGACCCAGAGACATGGCACTAGAAGCCACAGCCTAGGGGCTAAGGCAACATTTAAACACATAAGAGTCTAGCATAAAATAGGTGATTATAGATGCTTGTGGAATGAATAAGTGACCAAAATGTGGTCAGGGCAATGACAAAGGCTAGCACAAGGTCTTTACTTTCGCTAGTATTTGTATAGTTCATTTCAGCATTTAACTCATGTTTTGTCATTCAACCAACAGATTTTGAACAACCACTTGGTGTAAGGTTCTGTTTCTGATATTGTCCATATGAAGAAGATTAAGATATAATCCTGGATTTCAAGACCCTCCAATCAGTGAGGGAAATGAACACATAAAGAACTAGTAGCACTATAATGTGACAATAATAATAGATGAAGAGAAGACAGTGTTGAAACTATGGCTACTCCATTGACTGGTGAATAATTAAAATCTAAAATACTCCTTATATACTAGAGGGTACTCAGTGAAGACTTGTTTAATGTTGAATACATGATGGAATGGATGAATGGAAAGGAAGAAAGATAGTGGATTTGAAGTATAGTGTGAAAGAAGCAGTGATAAGAGATGAAGGCTGAATGTAAGAGAGCAGACAAGGAAGAACCTTGCATGCCATGTTATGGAGTTTGAGCTTAATTATGAGGAAAACAGAAAATCAAAGACAATTTTAAATAAGAAAAAATGTAGTAATGTTTCAAATCAAAATATAGAAAATGGGTTGTACTAGTGCAAACTTGTTGAAAATTGCAAAGGAGTACATCAAGGCTGTATATTGTCACCCTGTTTATTTAATTTATATGCAGAGTACATCATGGGAAATGCAAGACTGGTTGAGCTCAAGCTCAAATCAACATTGCCTGAAGAAATATCAATAACCTCAGATAGGCAGATGACACCACCCTAATGGCAGAAAGTGAAGAGGAACTAAGCTGGCTTAGAACTTTACATTCAAAAACCTAAAATCATGGCATCTGGTCTCATAACTTCATGGCAAATAGATAGGGGAAAAAATGGAAACACTGACAGACTTTATTTTCTTGGGCTCCAGAATCACTGCAGATGGTGACTGCAGCCATGAAATTAAGACAGTTGCTCCTTGGAAGAAAAGCTATAACTTACCTAGACAGCATGTTAAAAGCAAAGACATCACTTTGCTGACAAAAACATCTGTCTGGTTTTTCCAGTAGTCATATATGGATGGGCGAGTTGAACCATAAAGAAGTTTGAGCACTGAAGAATTGATGCTTTCAAGCTTTGGTACTGGAGAAGACTTTTGACAGTCCCTTGGACAGCAAAGAGATCAAACCAGTCAATCCTAAGGGACAACCCTAAATATTCATTGGAAGGACTGATGCTGAGGCTGAAGCTCCAATAATTCAGCCACATGATGCGAAGAGCCAATTCACTGGAAAAGACCCTCATGCTGGGAAAAATTGAAGGCATGAGGAGATAGGGACGACAGAGGAAGAGATGGTTGGGTGGCATCACTGACTCAATGGACCTGAGTTTGAGTAAACTCTGGGAGATAGTGAAGGATAAGGAAGCCTGGCATGCTGCAGTACATGGGTTGCAAAGAGTAGGACGTGACTGAGCGACTAACCAGCAGCAAGTGCAACCTTGAGGCAGAGAGGTTGGTTTAGAGGCTATTGTGGTAATCAGTGACCAAATACAGAAAATGAGGGGGTTTATATTAAGAATTAATTGTGTTTAGAATTGAGCTGGAAAGAAAAACACAATGAATTATTATAAATCCAGAGGCAGTGAAACCTGAGCATTTTCCTTGGTGCCCTCTGCAATCAAAATTTTGATTATTTCATTCAAAAAATTTAATTAATATGCACCAGGCCCTGAGGATAGAAATGTGACTAAAATTTATGCTCTAACAGAACTTTCATTCTTTTGTCATAAATAATAAAATATTTTAGAAATATATGCTAAAAGGTGACAAGTACTGTGTAGAAATAAACCAAGTAAGTGGAATAGCGGGGCTTCCCTGGTGGCTCAGTGGTAAAGAACCCTGCTTGCCAATGCAGGAGATGAGGGTTTGATTCCTGGGTTGGGAAGATGCCCTGAAGAAGGAAATGACAACCTTCTCCAGTATTTTTTCCTGGGAAATCCCATGGACAGAGGAGCCTGGAAGGCTCCAGTTCATGGGGGTCACAAAAGAGACAGACACTGAACAACAATAAAGTGAGAGAGGAATGTACTATCAGGGTTACATTACGTAGTGAAGAGGGAGAAGGTTGCCATTATAGGAGAACTCACTGGACATTTACAGACTTCATCCACTTCTCATTTATCAGGATCACTTAGCTCAGACCTTCCATGTTTCTCCCCTCTCTTTCTCACTCCATCTGTCATCACACAGCTTCTCCCTGAATCCAGGTCTCATGCAGCTGCTTATAATTTGGAAAGTGCACTAAGATCTCATATTTCTGTGCTTTCACACTCTGCTAACTCATATTCATCTTTCAAAAGTCAGCTCAAAACCTTGCTGATGCTTTGTTTCACTCCTTAAACAAAACCAGACAACTGCTCCCCTTCTCTGCTTTTGCCATGTATACTATTCTTAGTACTTTCATTCACTCAACAAACATTTGATGGTCAACTATCATGTGATTGCCACTGTTCCAGGCAGTAGAGATAAAAGCATAAATAAAAGAGTGGGTAAAAGTCCTCTCACTGTTGTAATTTACATTTTTATGAGGAAGACAAGCAATAAACAACATAAGTATGGACTTTATAAAGCTGTAGTTCTCAACTCAGGATGCCCATTAAAATAACTAGGAGAGCTTCCATCTTTCTTCTTTTTTAAATGCCAATCCCTGATCCCCATCCCGGCTAATGTTAATCTAAAGCTTAGGAGTGAGGTCAGGCATTTATGTATATTTTTTAAGCTCCTTAAAGTGTTTCTGATGGACAGAGAAGATAGAAAACTACTGCACTCCAGGATATGGAAAATGATACCAGGACAGTCTAAAAAGCTAAAAGGAATTAAGAGTAAATAAAATGATAAACATGGATGTCAATTTAAAAACCATGGTGTGTATTAAAAACATAATCATATTGAGTGGTGGGTTGAAAAAATGGTGATTCAAAGATTCTAAACAAAAATATCATACAACTCAGGAAGAGATAGAGATTAGAATAAAATTGTTTGGTAGAGAAGTTAATATATTTTTGAAGTTCAGACATTGTTAAGTTAAATAATTAAATATTCAGAAGTTACCACTAAAATAACAGAAGCACAGTGAAAGTAAAATGTACAATAAGGAAAAATGCATACACTTAAATTTGTAGAGGAATAAAATGGAATTAGTTCAGTTGCTCAGTCTTTGCGACCCCAGGGACTGCAGTATACAAGGCTTCCCTGTCCTTCACCGTTCCCAGAGCTTGCTCAAACACATGTCCATTGAGCGGGTGATGCCACCCAGCCATCTTATCCTCTGTCGTCCCCTTCTCCTCCTGCCTTCAAACTTTCCCAGCATCAGGGTCTTTTCTAATGAGTCAGCTCTTTGCATCAGGTGGCCGAAGTTTTGGAGTTTCAGCATCAGTCCTTCCAATTAATATTTAGGATTGATAGACTGGTTTGATCTCCTTGCAGTCCAAGGGGCTCTCAAAAGTCTTCATCAACACTACAGCTCAGAAACATCAATTCTTGGCGCTCAGGCTTCTTTGGTCCGACTCTCACATCCATAAATGACTACCGGAAAAAGCCATAGCTTTGACTATCCAGACCTTTATGGGCAAAGTAATGTTTTTGCTTTTTAATACTCTGTCTAGATTTATCATAGCTTTTCTTCCACGGAGCAACTGTCTTTTAATTTCATGGCTGCAATCACCATCTGCAGTGATTTTGGAGCCCCCCAAAAATAAAGTCTCTCACTGTTTCCCCATCTATTTACCATGAAGTGATGGGACCAGATGCCATGATCTTAGCTTTTTCACTCTCCTCTTTCACCTTCACCAAGAGGCTCTTTAGTTCCTCTTCACTCTCTGCCATAAGAGTGGTGTCATCTGTGTATCTGAGGTTATTGATATTTCTCCTGGCAGTCTTGATTCCAGCTTCTGCTTCATCCAGCCTGGCATTTTGTGTGATGTACTCTGCATAAAAGTTAAATAAGCAGAGTGACAATATACAGCCTTGACATACTCCTTTCCCAATTTGGAACCAGTCTGTTGTTCCATGTCCGGTTCTAACTGTTTCTTCTTGACCTGCATACAGGTTTCTCAGGAGGCAGCTAAGGTGGTCTGGTATTTACATCTCCTAAAGAATTTTCCACAGTTTGTTGTGATCCACACAGTCAAAGGCTTTAGCCTAGTCAATGAAACAGAAGTAGATGTTTTTCTGGAATTCTCTTGTTTTTCATCCCCTGGATGTTGGCAATTTGATCTCTGGTTACTCTGCCTTTTCTAAATCCAGCTTGAACATCTGGAAGTTCTCGGTTCACGTATTGGTGAAGCCTAGCTTGGAGAATTTTGAGCATTACTTTGTTAGTGTGTGAAATGAGTGCAACTGTATGGTAATTTGAAACATTTTTTGGCATTACCTTTCTTTGGGATTGGAATGAAAACTGATCTTTTCCAATCCTGTGGCCACTGCTGAGGTTTCCAAATTTGCTGTCATGTTGCATGCAACACTTTAAGAGCATCATCTTTGAGGATTTGAAATAGCTCATCCGGTATTCCATCACCTCCATTAGCGTTGTTCGTAGTGATGTTTCCTAAGGCCCACTTGACTTCACACTCCAGGATGTCTGGCTGTAGGTGAGTGATCACACCATCGTGGTTATCTGGGTCATTAAGGTCTTTTTTGCATAGTTCTTCTGTGTATTCTTGCCACCTTTTCTTAATATCGTCTGCTTCTGTTAGGTCCATACTGTTTCTGTCCTTTATTGTGCCCATCTTTGCATGAAATGTTCCCTTGCTATCTCTAAATTTCTTGAGATCTCTAGTCTTCCCCATTCTATTGTTTAGAATGGGAAATATATTAGGTGTATTATTTTCTATATATCATATATTTTAATAAAGATATAAAGAATAATTTTAAATTTCCATAAAAGAGACAAAATGATATATGATAAAAACTCTCCATCTATTTATTTATTTAAATTTGACTGCACTAGGTCTTCATTGCTGTGCATGGGCTTTCTCTAGTTGTACACAGTGGGCTTCTTATTGTGGTGGCTCCTCTTGTTGTGGAGCATGGGTTTCAGTAGATGGAGGACATGGGCTCAGTAGTTGTGGCTTGTGGGTTCTAGTCATGCAGACTCATCGTTGTGGCAATTGGGCTTTGTTGCTCTGTGGCATGTGGCATCTTCCCGGACCAGGAATCTAACTCATGTCCCCTGTATCAGTAGGCTGTTTCTTTACCACTGAACCACCAGGGAAGTCCAACTCTCCATCTTACACCTGGCCCTTAGCTACCTACTGAATTTCTTAATTATTCTTCCAAAGATATGTTATACATATGCAAATAAACATACATACATATATATTTACATTTTTACCAAACAACACATGTGATACATATTATTTTGCACCATTATTTTTTCATTTAACTATATTTTATGGGCATTAATTTCACCTTGGTACATAGACAATTGTCATTTTAAAAAATTACATATAGTAGACTGAGTCCCTTCATTGTTCTGCTGAAACCATCACACCATTGTTTGTTATTCGGCTATACTCCAAAACAAAATAAAAAGGTTTTTTAAAAATTACATACAGTAAATTACTTTTTATGGTATGTACAGCATAGATCATTTAACCAAACCACAGTCAGGATACAGAATAATCCCATAATTCCCAAAATTTCCTATGATACCCTAAGTCACACAGCCTTCCCACTCCTAATGTTCTCTTTCAATCTAGTTTATTATTTTTAAAAATATCATCTAAATGGAAGTATAGAATATGTAACCTTTGGGGACAGGCTTTTTTTTTTTTTTTTACTTCAGATAACACCTTTGAGAGTCATTAAAGCTGATGCATATATCAACCATTCATTAGTCTTTATTTATGAAGGGCATTTCATCATATGGATGTATTGCAAATTGTTTACCTATTCACCAATTGAAAAATATTTGGGTAGTTTCCAGTTTTGAAGATGATGAATTAAGCAGCTATAACATTCATATCAGTCTTTTCGGTGAATATAAATTTTAATTTCTCAAAAGAAATGCCTAGGAATAGGATTGCTTATAAATGGTTATGATGTATAGATGTTTATAAGAAACTGCCAAAATGTTTTCCAAAGTGATTATAATATTTTGTGTTGCCACCAGCAATGTGTGTTATAATTGCTCTACATCTTTGCCAGCACTTGGTATTGTTTATACTACTTTTACGTTTGCTATTCTAACAGATATGTAGTAGAATCTCTTAGTGATTTTAGTATGCATATCATTTGTTAAAAGGACAATTGTTTCTCCATTGAATCTGTATCTTTGCTTTAAAAATCAATTCATTGTATTTGTATTGGTCTATTTCTGAATGCTGTATTATTTTTCACTGATCTGTGTGTTACTCCTTCACCAATATCATACTGTCCTGATAACTCTGTATGTGTGCTTAGTCACTCAGTTGTGTCCAACTCTTTTCAACCCTATTCACTGTAGCCTGCCAGGCTCCTTTGTCCATGGGATTTTCCAGGCAAGAATACTGGAGTGGGTTGCCATTTCCTCCTGCAGGGGGTCTTCCCAACCAAGGGATCGAACCCAAGTTTCCTGCATCTTCTGCACTGGCGGGCAGATTCTTTACCACTGAGCCACCTGGTAAGTCCCTCTAATAACTGTAGTTTTAAAGTAAATCTTAATCTCAAGTAGTGTGATTCCTCCAAATATATTTTTCTTTTTCAAAATTGGTTTGATGATTCTAATTGCTTTGACTTTCCCTATAAATTATGGAATCAGCTTTTCTATAACTACCTATAATCCTGTTGTGATTTTGATTGAAGTTATGTTGAATCTATAGAATAAGTTGGGATAATTGTTATCTTATTAATAGGACTCTACCAATCTATACGCACTAGATCATCTCCATTTCTTTATATCTTCTTAGCTTCCTTTAATCAGTGTCTTATAGTTTGCAACCTGCAGATCCAGATTCTGTTTATTTTGTTGTTGTTAAATTCACACCTAACAGTTTTCCTTTTTGAGTTATCATAAATTGTATCATTTCTTCAATTTTGCTTAAATGTTGGAGCTAGTACAATTTTTTTTTTAAATTTCACTATTATGTGCTGACCTATATCCTGAGTTTTTGTTAAACTCACCTGATACTTCTAGGGGTTTTGGTTTTGTAGATTCCTGGCAATTTTTTCTAGACAAATATATTTTCTGAAAATAAGGAATCTTTTTATTCCTCTTTCCAATAAATGTAAATTTTATTTCTTTTTCATGCATAATTGCCCTGTTTAGGACTTACAATACAATATTGAATAGAAGTGGTGAGAATAGCCTCTTTGCAGAAATTAGGGAGAAAGCACACAGCTTTTCACTATTAAGTATAAAAGCTGAAGTGGCTATAATAATATTAGAAAAAAATAGACTTTAAAACAAAAATGTTTACTATGCATAAAGAAAAACATTTAAAATGATAAAAGAGTATTTTTGTAAGGTATTAAATTTGTAAATATATATACACCCCAATGCAGAGCATTAAATGAAAGAAGGAGAAAGTTGTAGAATTGAAGAGAGTTATGGAGAAAGACGTCTTCCCTGGTGGCTCAAATGGTAAAGCCTCTGCCTATGATGCGGGAGACCCAGGTTCAACCCCTGGGTTGGGAAGATCCTCTGGAGAAGGAAATGGCAACCCACTACAGTACTCTTGCCTGGAAAATCCCATGGACGGAGAAAGGTGATAGGCTACTGTCCATGGGGTCACAAAGAGTCGGACACGAGTGAGTGACTTCACTTTCTTTTCTTTCATGGAGAAAGACAGGGAAGCCTGGCACGCTGCAGTCCATGGGGTCACAAAGAGTCATACACGACTGAGCAACTGAACTGAACTGATGGAGAATTCAACAATAATAGTTGGAGACTTTAACACTCTACTTTCAGGATATTCAGAACAATAAAGAAGAAGATCAACAAGGAATTAGAAGACTTGAACAACACTATAAAGAACTTAATAGACATCTATAGAACACTCCACTTAAAAAGGCAGAATAGATATTCTTGACTGGTACACACAGAACATTCTCCAGGTTAGACAATTACGCTAGGCCATAAAACAACAAATTGAAAATCAAGAGAACAAAAAAATCAATTATCTGAAAAGACCAATAAAATTCGTAACTCTTTAGCTAGAAGGACCAAGAGAAAAAAGGCAGAAAACTCAAATTACTAAAGTAAGGAATGAGATAGTGGGTGTTACTCTGACAGTAAAGAAACAAGAAAGTATATAAGAGAATGCTATGAGTAACTGTTGCCAATAAATTATAATACTTAGATGAAATGGACAAATTCCTAGAAAGAATTAAACTATCTAAAGTAAATAATAGGAAGTGGAGAATCAAAATAAACCCATAAAAACTGTAGAGATTGAATTTGCAATTTAAAAAACTTCCTACAAGAAAAAATACATGTTCAGATTCACTGATAAGATTCTACCAAACTTTTAAATGATTAATTAGAATCAATAATAATTCTTTTCAAACTATTACAGAAAATAGAAAAAGAGAAATATTTCCCAAATTCTACAAGGCCAATATTTTCCTACTAACAAAAGCAGACAAAGGAATGACAAGAAAAGAAAACTACACGTTTTTTACACAAAAATCCTCAAAAAAAATGTACTACCAAAACAAACCTACCAGCATATATAAGGGATCATATTATGACCAAGTTGAATATATCCTATAAATGTAAAGTTGGTACAAAATCATAAAATCTATTTTTAAAAGTCACCATATCAATAGAATAAAAGACAAAAATCATGACTTATTTGAATAGACACAGAAACAGCATTTGACAAAATCCAATCCTCCTTCAAGATTTTTTTTTAAAAAGCCAAACTAGAAATTGGGCAGAACTCCCTCAATCTTATAAAGGTCTTCTGTGAGAAATGCAAAGCTATTATCATACTTAATAATTAAAGATTGCATGCTTTCTTCCTAAGATAAACAATAAGGCAATGATAGACACGTCCACATTTTTTAAACACTGTACCAGAGCATTGTGTTAGAGGTTCTAGAGAGGGCAGTTATGCACCAAGATTAAAAAAGCAAATCTTGATTGAAAAGAATAGGTAAAACTATTTCTATTTGCAGAAGACATGATCTCATTTAGGGAAAATCCTAAGAATCTCCAAAAGAAACCCTATTAGAATTAATAAATGAGTTTAACAAGTTTGTAAAGTATAAGATCAATATACAAAACTCAATTATATTTTTATACATTAGCATTAAACAATCCAAAAATGAAATCAAGGAAGTGATTCCAGTTGCCATAGAATTAGGAAACATAAACATAATTAGGAGTAAATTTACTAAAAGAAGTTTAAAAAGCTTACTCTTAGGCTAGAAAACATTATTAAAAGTAATTCGAGAAGACCTATATAAAGGGAAAGAAATCACATGTTCATGAATCAGAAGACTTAGTATTGTTTAGATGGAAATGCTCTACAAATTAATCTACAAATTCAATGCAGTCCCTTGTCAAATCCTACATTTTTTTTTGAAATTAGCAAGTTAGCCATAAAATTCATAGGACTGATAACGGCTAAAACAATCTTTATTGTCAAAATTGAAGGACATAGACTGCCTGATTTTAAGATTTTCTACAAAGCTAAAGCAATCAAGACATTGTGGTATTGGCATAAAAATAGACATATAGATAAATGGAATAAAGTGGAGAGTCCAGAAATAAACTCTTGCAATTGGTCTATTGATTTTCATCATCAATACACCAAGAGTACAAGACAGTTTACAGTGATAGAATAGTCCTTTCAGTTGTCCTCAGAAACTGAATATCCACATCAAAAAGAATGAATTTGGACCCCTACCTCATACTAAACACAAAATTTAACAGAAGAAAAATAAGAAAAGGAGGAGAAAGTGGAGGGGAGGGAAGAGGAGTGGGAGGAGGAAGAGTGGGGAGGATGAGATTAGGCCTGAGAGCCTTCTGAGGTAATTCTTATGCTAAACAAGGTAAGAAAACCTGAGGGGCAAAAGAAACCTCCATGGGTTCTCTCAAAGTAATTTGGCAAAGACTGAAATTTCTGAAGACTAAGTGGGAGCAGAATAAAAGAAATATTCCTTTATTAGTTATTCAAGTTTTTGGCCATTGTGGCCTGGGAAACATGAAAAATTGGTAATTGGCAGATGAAAAAATAAACTCAGGAAAGAAAACCATTGATTTAAAACTAAAGTTTTTGACTTGCTGTCTAGACATCTCTAGAAAGTTTTGCATCTCTAGAAAGATGAAAAATAGGAAGTAAACCACTACTTTTTCTACAGCATCCTGCCTCTTTTCTTGATTGGAGTAATGGTTATAATTCTATTAGCATCATTCACTTTTGCTAGCAGCTATTGATATTCTACTATGTGAATGATAAATAACTGGTAACAGACTGGGTGTACAAGCAGGATTTAGAAAAGGTAGAGGAACTAGAGATCAAATTGACAACACAGAAAAAGCAAGGATCATAGAAAAACCAAGGGAATTCCAGGAAAAAAAAAAAACAAACATTTATTTCTGCTTCATTGACTATGCTAAAGTCTTTGTGTGGATCACAGAAAGAATGTGGAAAATTCTTAAAGACATGTGAATACCAGACTACTTAACCTGCCTCCTGAAAAACCTGAATGCAGGCCAAGAAGTAACAGAACAGGATATGGAACAGCAGACTAGTTCCAAACTGGGAAAGGAGTACATCAAGGCTGTATATTGTCAACCTACTTATTTAACTTATATGCAGGGTACATCCTGCTAAATGAGAGGTAAGAGATGAGAGTTGGAACATAAAGAAGGCTGAGTGCCGAAAAACTGAAGCTTTCAAACTGTGGCGCTGGAGAAGACTCTTGAGAGCCCCTTGGATAGCACGAAGATTAAACCAGTCAATCCTAAAGGAAATCAACCCTGAATGTTCACTGGAAGTACTGATGCTGAAGCTGAAGCTCCAATACTTTGGCCACCTGATGTGAAGAGCTAACCCTCTGGAAAATTCCCTGATGCTGGAAAAGATTGAGGGCAGAAGGAAAAGGGGCAACAGAGGATGAGATGTTTGGATGGCATCACCGACTCAATGGACATGAGTTTGAGCAAGCTCTGGGAGATAGTGAAGGACAGGGAAGCCTGGCACGCTCCAGTCTATGGGATTGCAAAGAGTTGGACAGGACTTGGCTACTGAACCATATCAATGGATTAGGTGGGTTTGGTGTCAAGCTGGGAAAACATGAATACTCAGGCTCAGTACTGTTTGACAAAATGTGCTGGCAAGGATGTAAAGGAAAAGGAACTCTTGTGCACTGTTGATGGGAATGTAAATTGGTGCAGCCACAATAAAAAAACAGTATGGAGGATCTTCCAAAAACTAAAAATAGAACTATCATATGATCTAGCAATTCCATTTCTGGGAATTTATCCAAAGAAAACTAAAACACTAATAAGAAAAGATATAAGCATTCCCATGTTCATTGTAGCATTATTTACAATAGCCAAGATATTTGAGAAACCTGATGTCTATCAATGGAAGACTAGATAAAGATGATAGATAATGTCTATCAATGGAAGATAATAGATAAATGGACTACTAGTCAGTTACAAAAAAAGAAGGAAATCTTGCCATATGAAGCAGCATGGATGAAATTTGGAGTTCTATGCTAAGTGAAATGTCAGACATAAATATCGTATGATCTCATTTATATATGAAATTAAAAATAAAGCAAAAACAAACCAAGCTCATAGATTCAGAACACGGATTGGTGGCTGCAAGAGGCAGAGGGTAGAGGTGGGCAAAATGGGTGAAGGGGGGTCAAAAGGTACAAACTTTCACTTATAATATAAATGAATCTTGGGGATATAATGTACAGATGGTGACTATAGTTAGTTAAAAATACTGAATTGTATATTTGAAGGTTGCCAAGAGAGTAAACATAAAAGTCTTCATCATAAGAAAAAACATTTTTTGTAACTATATGTGGTGACTAGGCTTATTGTGGTGATAATTTTGTAATATATACAAATATCACATCACCTGAAACTAATATAATGTTATATGTCAATTCGGAGAAGGCAGTGGCACCCCACTCCAGTACTCTTGCCTGGAAAATCCATGGACGGAGGAGCTTGGTAGGCTGCAGTCCATGGGGTCGCGAAGAGTCGGACACGACTGAGAGACTTCACTTTCACTTTTCACTTTCATGCACTGGAGAGGGAAATGGCACCCCACTCCAGTGTTCTTGCCTGGAGAATCCCAGGGACGGGGGAGCCTGGTGGGCTGCCGTCTATGGGGTCACACAGAGTCGGACACAACTGAAGCGACTTAGCAGTAGCAGCATATGTCAATTACACTTTAATTTTTTTTCCCAAAAGTTTATTTTCCACTATGTTGGTTGATCAAAAAGTATCCTGTGGGTTTTTTTTTATTATTATTACTTTCATTTCCCACTTAGGACTGTCATGTCTTTGAATGTAAATGATCTGTAGTTTTTATTTTATATTGATTCATATGTTCTTTAAAAAATCTCTATATTGTCAGTTAACTCTTTAATACTCATGTCTTGTTTGACATTTGAAGGTATTAAATACCTCAGATAATCACTGTGGTGGTTTAGTTGCTAAGTCGTGTGTGACTCTTGAGACCCCATGGACTGTAACCTGCCGGTCTCCACTGACCATGGAATTCTCTAAGCAAGAACACTATAGAGTGGGTTCTTGGAAGATCCTTCTCCAGGGGATCTTCCTGACCCAGGAAGAGAGATTCTTTACTGACTGAGCTACAAGGGAAGCATAATCACTGTCAAATAAACACTGTGGCAGATACTGTTGCCCTGCCCATATCCTGTCCACACTCATGTATTTACAATGAAGGTTGCCCTTATTGAATTTCTCAACTTTCTGCCTGAGGGAACTTTTGATTTTGTTTCTTGCTATAGGATAGGAGTACATGTATTTTTTCCCCTACTCTGTGTGGCTTGTGGTATCTTAGTTCACCAACCAGGGATTGAACCTGGGCCCTTGGCAATGAAAGCATAGAGACCTAACCACTGGACTGCCAGGGAATTCCTAGAAGTACACTTATTTTCAGTTAGACCAAGCCAAAAGTGTTAGAGAGATATTTCCCTTAGAAAAACTAATAAGTGATGGGAATGAGTGGCTAAATACAGTAGTTTCCTATAGCTTAATTGATTTAACTCTAAGATGCATTTACTATTTCCCAGAGTTGTCCAACTGGGTGAATTCCAACTCTGCACCTATGTTGGCTTCTTTCTGTTCTTTGTTATTCTTTCCCACTACCATATTTACTTCATTTTAAAATGTTTATTTTTTTAAATTGAAGTAGAGATGATTTGCAATGTTTCAGGTGTATAGCAAAGGGATTCAGTTATACATACACATATCTATTGTTTTTCAAATTCTTTTGCTTTATAGTTTATTACAAGATATTGAATATAGTTCCCTGTGCTATACCATAGGTCCTTGTCATTTATATACTTTATATATAGTAGTTTATATCTGTTAATCCCAAATTTAACCCTCCTCCCTTTTTCCTTTGAGAAATCAGTTTGTTTTCAGAGTCTGTGAGCCTATTTCTGTTTTGTAAATAAGCTCATTTGTATTTTTAGATTCCACATATACATAATACCTTATGGTATTTATCTTTCTCTGTCTGATTTATTTCACTTAGTGTGATAATCTCTAGGTACATCCACATTGCTGCAAATGATATTATTTCATTCTTTTTTAGGGCTGAAAATGTTTCATGGTATATAGCTACCAAATCTTTTATCCATTCATCTGTCAATGGACAGTTAGGTCACTTCCATGTCTTGGCTATTGTAAATAGTGCTTCTACGAACACTGGGGTGCATGTATCTTTTCTAATTAGAAATTTCTTTGGATATATGCCCAGGAGTGAGATTGCTGGATTATATGGTAACTATTTTTAGTCTTTTAAGGAATCTCCATACTATTCTCTGTAGTGGCCATACCAATTTATATCCCCACCAACAGTGTAGGAGTGTTCCCTTTTCTCCAAAACCACACCAGCATTTATTATTTTTAGACTTTTTGGTAACTCATGTGAGGTATCAGTTACCATACCTCATTATGGTTTTGATTTGCATTTCTCTAATAATTAGTAATGTTGAGCATCTTTTCATGTGCCCATTGGCCATTTGTATGTCTTCTTTGGAAAAATGGGACTTCTGCCCAGTTTTTTGATTGTTTTTTTTTTTAATTCAGTTGTAAGTGCTATTTGTATATTTTGGAAATTAATCCCTTGTTGATCACATAATTTGCAACTATTTTCTCCCATTCTGTGTGTTTTTTGTTTTGTTTATGGTTGTCTTTGCTGTGCAAAAATTTTTAAGTTTAATTAGGTACTGGTTGTTTATTTTCATTTTTGTGTAATTACTCTAGGAGACTGATCCAAAAAAAATACTGCTGCAGTTTATGTCAAAAATTGCTCTGCCTATGCTTTCCTCTAGGAGTATCTGGTCTTAGATTTAGATCAGTATCCATTTCAAGTTTATTTCTGTATATGGTGTTAGGGCTAGGGCTAAGGGCTAAATCACTTCAGTCGTGTCCAGCTATTTGCGACTCCGTGGACTATAGCCTGCCAAGTTCCTCTGTCCATGATATTCTCCAGGAAAGAACACTGGAGTTAGCTGCCATTCCCTCTTTCAGAGAATCTTCCAAAGCCAAGGATCAAACCTGTGTCTTTTATGTCTTGTGCATTGTAGGCAGATTCTTTTCCACTTGAGCCACAGGGAAGACACATGGCGTTAGGGAATGTTCAAATTTCATTCTTTTACATGTAACTGTCCAATTTTTATAACTCAATTTTTAAAAAGTAAAACAAAAAGATCTATTCTGTTCCGTGGTAGCTATCTGTAAGAAAAATCAGAAGTGATAATACTTGAAGAAAAAAGACAGGAATTGATAGCTGAAGTGTGGCAGCAAAAAGATCACATGGACTTTTCATGGCTGTAGCCTAAGAACAAGGAGACTGGCTTGCAATGAAACAGTAGTGGAGGAGGAATGGGAAATCTAGGAATACTTTAAAATTTTAATAACTTGATCTGGACAATGATTGCGCAGATTGGTAGATAATTGAGTTGTATACATCTGAGTAGTGCATATTCAGTCAGTTCAGTCACGTCTGACTCTGCAACCCCATGGGCTGCAGCATGCCAGGCCTCCCTGTCCATCATCAACTCCCTGAGCTTGCTCAAACTATATCCATCGAGTTGGTGATACCATCCAACCATCTCATCCTCTGTCATCCCCTTCTCCTCCTGCCTTCAATCTTTCCCAGCATCAGGGTCTTTTCCAATGAATTGGCTCTTTGCATCAAGTGGCCAAAGTATTGGAGCTTCAGCTTCAGCATCAGTCCTTCCAGTGAATGTTCAGGACTGATTTCCTTTAGGATTGACTGGTTTGATCTCCTTGCAGTTCAAGGGACTCTCAAGAGTCTTCCCCAACACCACAGTTCAAAAGCATCAATTATTCAGCACTCAGCCTTCTTTATGGTCCAACTCTCACATCCATACATGACTACTGGAAAAACCATAGCTTTGACTAGATGGACATTTGCTGGCAAAGTAATGCCTCTGCTTTTTAATATGCTGTCTGGGTTGGTCATAGCTTTTCTTCCAAGGAGCAAGCATCTTTTAATTTCATGGCTTCAGTCACCATCTGCAGTGATTTTTGAGCCCAAGAAAATAAAGTCTGTCACTGTTTCCATTGCTTCCCCATCTATTTACCATGAAGTTATGGGACCAGATGCCATGATCATTGTTTTTTGAATGTTGAGAACATGAAGTTGAGTATCCAGAGAGGCCTAGGTGGCTAGAATTTTCAGCAGAGAGTACTATAGAAGAGAAACTACACAGAAGTCAAACTATAGATATCTACTGAGATTCCCCTTAGCATTCAGCTGAAAACTGATCAGAACATGCATGTGAGGAAAGTATCCAAGGCCAGATAGAGAATCACCCAAAAGGATTAGAACTAACAGTATCTGGCAGAAGGATGCAGGGCCAGAAATAATATCTATTCCCACCAACCACACTAAAAAAAACCCCTCAAAATTCATGGTACACAAGATAGAGTATACAGAACGGTAGCTTCATTAGTGAGGAATCATTGGGCATAGAATGACTACTATGTCAGTCCTGTGGTATAATCACAAATCAAAGCATGACCCAAGAATATCAAACCATTTTCAGGTACCTTAATTATGTCCCAGAACTTTGTCAAGAATATTTATAGGAATACAAACATATTTAGCACTGAAAAAATTAAAATTGACACTATCAAGGTAGTTTTTCTAAGGGTGGTGTCATCTGCCTATCTGAGGTTATTGATAGTTCTCCCAGTAGTCTTGACTCCAGCTTGTGTTTCATCCAGCCTGGCATGTCTCATGATGTACTCTGCATATAAGTTAGATAAGCAGGATGACAATATACAGCCTTGACGTACTCCTTTCCCAATCTGAAACCAGTCTGTTCTTCCATGTCCAGTTCTAACTGTTACTTCTTGACCTGCATACAGATTTCTCAGGAGGCAGGTCAGGTGGTCTGGTATTCCCATCTCTTAAAGAATTTTCCAGTTTGTTGTGATCCACAAAGTCAAAAGCTTTGGTGTAGTCAATAAAGCAGAAGTAGATAAAGCAGAATATAATGCACTTATTGCCAGTGCATATTATTGTACATAAAATACTTCAATTTAAATGACATAAGAAATTACACATATCTCTACTATGGACAATATGAAGTAAAAACCAAAATTTACACTCAAAGCTGAGACAACCAAAAGATGTGTCAAACTATATGAAACATCAGTTTTTAAGACACTGGAGATCCAGAGGTCCAGCAATGGGAACAAGTGTGGTGAACTCAAAGGATGCCTCAGTTTACTACTTTGAGAGGTTTTCTGGGCTATGGTGCAAGGAGAGAGAATTGAGGATAAAGTGATGGACTGTTTGCATTGAGAACATGAAGTTGAGTATCCAGAGAGGCCTAGGTGGCTAGAATTTTCAGCAGAGGGTACTATAGAAGAGAAACTACCTTAATTATGTCCCAGAACTTTGTCAAGAATATTTATAGGAATACAAATATATTTAGCACTGAAAAAGTTAAAATTGACACTCTCAAGGTAGTATTTGGGGCTTCCCTGATGGCTCAGATGGTAAAGATTCTGCCTGCAATGCAAGAGACCTGGGTTTGATCCCTGGGTTGGGAAGATCCCCTAAAGGAGGGCATGGAAACCCACTCCAATATTCTTGCCTGAAGAATTTCATGGACCAGAATTTCCACCAGGTTTCTGGTGGACTACTATTCATGGGGTAGCAAAGATTCAGACATGACTGAGCAACTAACACTTTCATTTTTCATTTTCAGGTAGTATTTACTTTCAAATGACAGAGAAGGCAAAAAGCATAAAAATATAAACAAAAATTATTGAGGGAAAAAAATCAAACTAAAAGTTGGAACTGATCAAAAGCTGAGATGTTAGATTTAGCAGACACAGTCATTTAAATAGACACTATAATCATATTCTTTATGTTCATAAAGTTAAGTAGAGACAAGGAATATATGAAGAAGACTCAAATAGACATTGTTTAGATGAAAGCTAAAATTTTTAGGATGCAAATAATGATGGATAGAATTAATGGATGATTACACACTGCATAAGAAATGATTAATGTACTTGGTGGCATAACCTATCCAAAATGAAACAGGAAGAATTATAAATGAATTATAAAAAATGAACAGAGTATCAGTGAGCCATGGGACCAGTAACTAACGAATGGATAATTGGAGTCTCTGAAAGAGAGGAGAGGGGAAGGAGACAGAAAAAAAAACTGAAGAAAAAAAGGCTAAAAATTTATAAATTTGATAGAACTATAAACCCACAGAACCAAGAAGATAAATGAATTCCAAGCACAAGAAAAAAAAAGAAAACTACACCTATGCACATCATGATCAAAGTGCTTAAAACCACTGAAAAACAGAAAATCTTAAAAGCACCCAGAGTAAAAGGCTTGTTATGTACAGAGGGATAAAGAAAATGATGACATCAGTTTTCTCCTGGGAAATGATGCAAGTAAGAAGACAGTGGAGAAACATCTTTAACATTGTGAAAGAAAGTAAAATGGTAAAGCAAAATTCTGTATCTGATACGAAAGTCTTTCAAAAGTAAAGACATTTTTCAGACACACAAAAGCTGAAATAATTTATTACTGGCAACATGTACTATGATAACTAGTAAAAGTGCTTAATGGAGAAGGAAAATGGTACCAGATGGAAATATTTATCTACAGAAAACAATGAAGAAGGCCAGAAATAGTGTGATATTATTATTTATAATAAAAATATATACTTGGTCTTTGGCCACATAGCCCCTAAAATTCTTGTAATTTCCTGTATAAGAGCCATAAGGGCATTTTTTGCTATAACATTTAGTCTTTTTCCTCAGTTCCTGAAATAGGTTTAAGGCATAAAGGTGAAATGGATGTCTTGTTATCCATAACAAATCCCTGTCAATCACATTTAAGATTATGTTAATGAGGTGACTTTTGGAAAGCTCCTAAGGATAGGAGCCAGTAGCCAGGAGAAACAACTTTGATTTGAAATTTTCAGCCTTAACCACCCCCGCCCCACACACATAGCCCCCAGTGAAAGAAGAGGGGCTGAAGATTGAGTTCAGTCACCAAAGGCCAAAGATTTATTTCACCATGCCTATGTAATAAAGCCTCCACAAAAACCCAAATGAACAGATTCAGAGAGTTCCCAGGTTGCTGAATATCCCAAGATGCAGGAAAAGTGGTGTGTCCAGAGAGAGCATGGAAAATCTGTGCCCCTTCCCACATCCTTTGCCTTATGCATCTCTTTCATTGGACTGTTCCTGAGTTATATCCTTTTATAATAAACCAGTAATCTAGTAAATACATTTTCTCCTGTAGTCTTTGAGCTGCTCTAGAAAATTAATTGAATCTGAGAAGGGGGTCATGGAAACCTCCAATTTACAGTCAGCAGGTCAGAAGTAAAGGTAACAAATTGGACTTGCGATTGACATCTGAAGTGAGAGGGACAGTCTTGTGGGACTGAGTCCTTAACCTCTGGCGTATGATGCTATCTCCAGGTAAACAATATGAGAGCTGTAGAACACCCAGCTGGTACAGAATTGTTTGCTGGGGGATCCCCCCCAACACATCTCATGTCAGAAGTGTAGAAGTGTTAGAAAACTGAGAATGGAAGAGACACACAGTAATGTGTTTTTCCTCTGGAAATCATATGACAAAGGATAATATATTAAATATACTAAAATAAATCTATTACATAATTATATAATATGATATAATATATATAATTACATATAAGGCACAAAAAGAATTTTATATGATTTTTATACTGCTGTTGCTGTTGTTCAGTCACTAAGTCATGTCTGAGGCATTGTGACCCCATGGACTTCAGCACACCAACCTACATAATAATAAATTATATAAAAACAATATATAATATCTATAATAATATGTAACATATTAGAATATATGTAATAGCTATATTAATATGTTGTTGTTGATGTTCAGTCGTTCAATCATGTCTGACTCTACAACCCCATGAGCTGCAGGGCACCAGGCTTCCCTGTCCTTCTCCGTCTCCCAGAGCTTGCTCAAACTCATATCCATTGAGTCAGTGATGTCATCCAACCATTATGTCCTCTGTCTTCCCCTTCTCCTCCTGCCTTCCCCTTCTCTTCCTGCCTTCAATCTTTCCCAGCATCAGGGTTTTTTTCAATGAGTTGGCTCTTTGCATCAGGTGGTCAAAACATTGGAGCTTCAGCTTCAACATCAATCCTTCTAATGATGAATGATTTCCTTCAGGATTGATTGGTTTGTTCTCCTTGCAGGCAAAGGGACTCTCAGGAGTGGAATCTTCTCCAACACCACAGTTCAAAAGGATCAGTTCTTTGACACTCAGCTTTCTTTATGGTCCAACACTCACATCCATACATGTACTGGAAAAACAATAGCTTTGACAAGACGGACCTTTGTTGGCAAAGTAATGTCTTCATTTTTATTAAGCTGTCTAGGTTTGTCATAGCTTTTCTTCAAAGAGTCTTTTAATTTCATGGCTTCAGTCACCATCTGCAGTGATTTTTGAGCCCAAGAAAATAAAGTCTGTCACAGTTTCCATTGTTTCCCCATCTATTTGCCATGAAGTGATGGGATCAGATGCCATGATCTTCATTGTTTTCTTTAATGAATTTATTTTTTAATTGAAGGATAATTGCTTTACAGAATTTTGCTGTTTGCTGTCAAACCTCAACATGAAAAAGAAATATAGACCAATCAAACAAGATAGAAAGCCCAGAAATAAACCCACACACCTATGGGTAACTTATTTCTGACAAAGGAAGTAAGAATATATACAATGGGGCAAAGACAGCCTCTTCAATAAGTGATGCTGGGAAAACTGGACAGCTACATGTAAAAGAAAGAAAATAGAACACTCCCTAACACCACACACAAAGATAAACTCAAAATGGATTAAAGACCTAGATTTAAGACCAGAAAATATAAAGCTCTTAGAGGAAAATATAGGCAGAACACTCGATGACATAAACATTCATTTTTTGAATGTTGAGTTTTAAGACAGCTTTTTCATTCTTCTCTTTCACCTTCAACAAGAGGCTCTTGAGTTCCTCTTCACTTTCTGCCATAAGGGTTGTGTCATCTGTATATCTGAGGTTTTTGATATTTCTGCCAGCAATCTTGATTCCAGCTTGTGCTTCATCCAGCCTGGCATTTCGCATGATGTGGTCTACATATAAGTTAAATAAGCAGGGTGACAACATACAGTCTTGACATACTCCTTTCCCAATTTTGAACCAGTTCATTGTTCCATGTCCAGTTCTTCTTGACCTGCATACAGGTTTCTCAGGAGTCAGGTAAGGTGGTCTGGTATTCCCATCTCCAAGAATTTTCCACAGTTTGCTGTGATCCACATAGTCAAAAGCTTTAGCGTAGTGAGTAGAGCAGAAGTAGATGTTTTTCTGTAATTCTCTTGCTTTTCTGTGATCCAACAGATGTTGGCAATTTGCTAATATGTAATATACAATATAATATATATTATAATAAAGCATAGAGATATATGTGAATACATAATATATATGTTTCATATATTATATATGTACATACATATACATTATATTTCATGCCTATACATGTATATGGATATAATAAATATATATTAATATTACTATCAATATATAGTAAGTTGTTATATAATATATAATAATAAGACACAATAAGAGATATATATGAATACAAAAGATTATGTGATACATGTTATATTTATGCATGATATATATTATGAATATATTTTATTTATATAATATATTAGTATACATAATGAACATATATTATATCTGTATATAATATATAATATCCATAATATATTCTATATATAATATATAAAGATATAAAGAGCTTGTATATGGTATATATTATGGATATTGAAAAAGTTGGCCTAAAGCTCAACATTCAGAAAACAAAGATCATGGCATCCAGTCCCATCACTTCATCGCAAATAGATGGGGAAACTGTGGAAACAGTGTCAGACTTTATTTTGTTGGGCTCCAAAATCACTGCAGATGGTGACTGCAGCCGTGAAATTAAAAGATGCTTACTCCTTGGAAGAAAAGTTATGACCAAACTAGATAGTATATTCAAAAGCAGATTTGCCAACAAAGGTCCGTCTAGTCAAGGCTATGGTTTTTCCAGTGGTCATGTCTGGATGTGAGAGTTGGACTGTGAAGAAGGCTGAGCGCCGAAGAATTGATGCTTTTGAACTGTGGTGCTGGAGAAGACTCTTGAGAGTCCTTGGACTGCAAGGAGATCCAACCAGTCCATTCTGAAGGAGATCAGCCCTGGGATTTCTTTGGAAGGAATGATGCTAAAGCTGAAACTCCAGTACTTTGGCCACCTCATGTGAAGAGTTGACTCATTGGAAAAAACTTTGATGCTGGGAGGGATTGGGGGCAGGAGGAGAAGGGGACGACAGAGGATGAGATGGCTGGATGGCATCACGGACTCGATGGACGTGAGTCTGAGTGAACTCTGGGAGATGGTGATGGACAGGGAGGCCTGGCGTGCTGTGATTCATGGGGTCACAGAGTCAGACACGACTGAGCAACTGAACTGAACTGATGGATACTGTATATTACAAATAATATATATTACAATATGTGTAGTATATAATATATATAACGCATATGAGATATGAAATATATCAGTCCTGGTGTCTGAGTGATTCCCTGCACCTAGCAAAGGGACCAAAATTCCACAGCCTGAAGACAAATGCTAATACTCCAAAATATAGACTAATTTCCCATTCTACCTTCATTGGCTGAGCAGCTGCCAAGAACAAAGGCTGCATCTCCCAATACCTGGTGAACAAATCCAGTATTGCCTCATGAACTGATTGGTTCTCTGAGTTACCCACCCATATATTTGGAGAGAAACTTCAAGGACAAGATGTGGAGCAGCTGTCCTTCTATGAGACTGGAGAGATTACACAAAAAAAATCTGGATGTCACGAAGGAGGCAATAGTTCAGGCAGAGGAAGTGGCTGTTGAGATTACTAGGAAGCTGGACAAACAGAAGAAACGCTTGAAGAAGGAAAAGAAAAGGCTGGCTGCAGTTGTCCTGGCCTGAAGGAGTGGAAGGAGACAAGTGAAAGACCCAAAAAGAAGAAAAAGAAAAAGCCCTAGGAGGCTCCTCAGGAGGATGGAATGGAAGACCCATCTGTCTCCAATACAAAAAAGATCTTCATGACCCAGATAACCACAATGGTGTGATCACTCATCTAGAGCCAGACATCTTGGAATGTGAAGTTAAGTGGGCCTTAGGAATTATCACTACGAACAAAGCTAGTGGAGGTGATGGAATTCCAGTGGAGCTGTTTCACATCCTCAAAGACGATGCTGTGAAAGTGCTGCACTCAATATGCCAGCAAATTTGGAAAACTCAACAGTGGCCACAAGACTGGAAAAGGTCAGTTTTCATTCCACTCCCAAAGAAAGGCAATGCCAAAGAATGTTCAAAGTACCACGCAACTGCACTCATCTCACACGCTAGCAAAGTAATGCTCAAAATTCTCCAAGCTAGGCTTCAATAGTACGTGAACTGAGAACTTACAGATGTTTAACTTGGGTATAGAAAAGGCAGAGGAACCAGAGATCAAATTGCCAACATCCGCTGGATCATGGAAAAAGCAAGAGAGTTCCAGATAAACATCTATTTCTGCTTTATTGACTATGCCAAAGCCTTTGACTGTGTGGATCACAATAAACTGTGGAAAATTCTGAAAGAGATGGGGGTACCAGACCACCTGACCTGCCTCTTGAGAAATCTGTATGCAGGTCAGAAAGCAACAGTTAGAACTGGACATGGAACAACAAACTGGTTCCAAATAGGAAAAGGAGTACGTCAAGGCTGTATATTGTCACCCTGCTTATTCAACTTATATGCAGAGTACATCCTGAGAAATGCTGGACTGGAAGAAACACAAGCTGGAATCAAGACTGCCAGGAGAAATATCAATAACCTGAAATATGCAGATGTCACCACCCTTATGGCAGAAACTGAAGAAGAACTAAAGAGCCTCTTGATGAAAGTGAAAAAGTTGGCTTAAAACTCAACATTCAGAAAATTAAGATCATGGCATCTGGTCCTAGCATTTCGTGGCAAATAAATGGGGAAACAGTGGAAACAGTGGCTGACTTTATTTTGGGGGGCTCCAAAATCACTGCAGATGGTGATTGCAGTCATGAAATTAAAAGATGCTTACTCCTTGGAAGGAAAGTTATGACCAACCTAGACAGCATATTAAAAAGCAGAGACATTATTTTGTCAACAAAGGTCCGTCTAGTCAAGGCTGTGGTTTTTCCAGTGGTCATGTATGGATGTGAAAGTTGGACTATAAAGAAGGCTGAGTGAGCAGAATTGATGCTTTTAAACTGTGGTGTTGGAGAAGACTCTTAAGAGTCCCTTGGACTGCAAGGAGATCCAACCAGTCCATCCTAAGGGAGATCAGTAGTGGGTGTTCATTGGAAGGACAGATCTGAAGCTGAAACTCCAATACTTTGGCCACCTGATGTGAAGAGCTGACTCATTTGAAAAGACCCTGATGCTGGGAAAGATTGAGGGCAGAAGAAGGATGACAGAGGATGAGATGGTTGGATGGCATCACCAACTCGATGGACATGGGTTTGGGTGGACTCTGGGTTTTCGTGATGGACAGGGAGGCCTGGCGTGCTGAGGTTCATGGGGTTGCAAAGAGTCAGACACAACTGAGTGTCTGAACTGAACTGAACTACACCAGTTTTACAGATGAGGAAACTGAGTCTCAAAGAGTTTAAAGTACTTGCATAGGTCCCTTAATATAGTAGTAGTAAATAGTAAAAATTGGATCAACTATTATGTCTCTTAGTCTGTACTCAAAATTTTCAGAATCATAATAATGATTCAAAGAACAAAAACATTAACATTAGTATAGTTTAATTTATTAGGCAGGATGGTGTGGACATGGGACTAAACTGTACAATTCTATATACCTTTTTTAATGTCTTTAACATGTTATGATATTTTTAAACTTAGTGATCCTAAGAACTTTAGATAATTGAGTTCTTTTTCTAAACTTATAAAGTCATGTTATCATGCCACTAAAATGTATTAACTTCACTTTAAAATTTTATCATGTATTATATTATTCAGATACCAAAATGCTCTTATATAATGTATCATGGGCTACCATGTATGCTTTTTTTGTAACCACGTTTACAAATTTGTCTGAAGTAATTTAGCAATACCTAAGTAAGTGTTAGCCGCTCAGTCATGCCCAACTCTTTACAACCCCATGGACTGCAGTGCACCAGGCTGCTTTGTCCATGAGATTTTCCAGGCAAGGATACTGGAGTGGGTTGCCATTTCCTTCTCCAGGGGATCTTCCCAATCCCAGAATCAAACCCCTGTCTCCTGCATTGCAGGCAGATTCTTTACTGACTAAGCTATATGAGAAACCCATACCTAAGGTTCATATAAATGACAAGAAGTACAATATGAAAATCACATGCTAGAATCCAAGAAACTTGAAATGTAATAGACTATATTAGGCGTAGACTGTAGAAAAACTAGCAAACAAAGAGGGGGTGCAGTGTCAATAATTAAGAAGAAGATGTGAACATTGAATACCTTTGGTAGAAGTGATAAGTATGTTAGGTTCATTGACATAATCCATAAGAATCATAATCTGTAAGGTTTGATCTTATTTATTTATGCACCAAGGAATCTTTCTCACTCATTAGGACTTTTTTCCATTGTAGATAGGAAGAGAACATACTTATGCAAGGGTGTAAATTATTGATGCACTTGAAAAACAAAATTCTCATTAAAAATCAACTGTCACATTATGGGACAAGATAGAATAGACACACTTCTCCCTATTCTTCCCACTAAGAACAACTAAAAACCCCACACATGATAGGTGAAGAGAAGAAATCAGACCAGCTAGGAACCTCAGGACATGAAGTACAACACAGCAGTGAATTCCTGGATTTTTTTTTCCCCCTCATATATCCAAGACTGTGTGCAACAGAATCTAGCAAACCTAGAAATGCCAATGGGTACATTTTCAAGAAAAGCCTTCTTTCTGTAGCAAAAGAACCAGGATAAGATAATACACCTCTGTGTAATACGATAGGAAACTTTAGGCAATTATTGCCTTGCTCCAGCCAATCTTCATGGAAAACAATGCAGCCTTAATTCACCCCTTGGTCCAAAATAATGGCTGAGTGGAGAGCATAGACTTCCATTTTCACCTGGCTGTAACAAGGCACAACTTTTCCTGAATCAGAGTGGTTTTAGGTGAAGCCAAGTGGGGAGCTGGAATTTATCCTCCCTGGTGGTTCAGACGGTAAATAATCTGCCTGCAATGCAAGAGACACAGGTTTGATCCCTCAGTTGGGAAGATCCCCTGGAGAAGGGAATGGCTAACTACTCAAGTATTCTTTCTTGGAGAA
The DNA here is from genome assembly GCF_001704415.2 of Capra hircus. NCBI lineage: Eukaryota > Metazoa > Chordata > Mammalia > Artiodactyla > Bovidae > Capra > Capra hircus. The sequence continues at coordinate 14,757,650 of NW_017189516.1, forward strand.
TCCCATGGACAGAGGAGCCTGGTGGGCTACAGTCCATGGGATTGCAAAGGGTCAGACATGACTGAGCGACCAGCACTTTAACTTTTCCCTTTTCAGTGATAAGGAAGCATTCCCCTGTGGTTTCAGCAGAGGCCACATAGGGAACAGCAACAAGGTGCCCTTTACAACATCCAGATAGGGTTGTCTCAGTGTTGGCCTAGTGGGGAGCCTGAACTCCTGCTCACCTTCCAACAGTAATGAGGAGCCACTCCTTTTCTGAGTATCAGGGGAAGCTGAGTGAGGAACCCAGACTTCCACAAACACCTGGAAATGATAAGGCAGTATTTCCCCTTCTCCCAGGGCAGGTCTGGTGGCTCAGATATTAAAGAATCTGCCTGCGATGGCAGCATATCCCCTTACCCGACTAGTATGGTGTCCAAGGAGATCTGTTGAAATGAAGGATTTAAATAAGATCCAGAGCCTCGTAACATGATATAAAAATGTCCAAGATACAACACAAATCACTCATCACATCAAGAACCAGGAAAATCTCAACTTGAATGAGAAAAGACAATCAACACATGCCAACGTCGAGTTGACATATAAATTAGCATTATCCGACAAATGTTTTAAAGCATCCATCTTATAAATGTTTCAATGTGCATTACAAACACACTTGAAACAAAAAAAGTAGAAAATCTCAGCAAATAAAGTATCAGCAAAGAAATAAAAGACATAAATAGAATAGAAATAAAATAGAATAGCTCAAATAGAAATTTTAGAACTGAAAATACAAAAACCAGAATAAAATCACTGGATGGTTTCAAAACCAGAATAGAGAAGACAAAAAACTGAATAAGTGAAATTGAATATAGAACAATAAAAATTGACTAATATTCACAGACTGGAAAAAAAGAGAACAGACCTTCGGGTACTTGTTGTTCAGTCGCTCAGTCATGTCCAACTCTTCACAACCCCATGGACTGTAGCACACCAGGCTTCCCTGTCCTTCACTACCTCCTGGAGCTTGCTCAAACTCATGTCCATTGAATCGGTGATGCCATTCAACCATCTCGTCCTCTGTTGTCCCCTTCTCCTCCTGCGTTCAATCTTTCCCAGCACCAGGGTCTGTTATAAAATATAATGTTCCTGTCATCAGAGATTCACAAGAAGAGAGAAAGATAATGCAACTGTGAGTATATTTGAAGAAATAATGGAATAAAATTTTCCAAATTTGGAGGAAAAAATTCTTGAAAGCAGCAAGAAAGAAGTGATGCATGATATATAAGGAAGAAAAAATTTAATTTTTAATATTTATTTATTTTAAATTGATGATTGGTTTACAATATTGGCTTGATTTCTGTCATACATCAACATGAATTAACCATAGGTATACATATATTCCCTCCCTCTTGAATCTCCCTCCCACCTCTTGCCCATTCCTACCCCTCTAGGTTATTACAGAGCCCCAGTTTGAGTTTCCTGAGTTGCACAGCAAATTCCCATTGGCCATCTATTTACATGTTAGTGTATATGCTTCCATGCTACTCCTCTCCATTTATCTCACCCTCTCCCTCTTTTCCCCCACTCTTGTCCATAAGTCTGTTCTCTATGTCTGCATCTCCATTGCTGCTCTGCAAATAGATTTGTCAGTACCATCCTTCTAGATTCCATATATATGCATTAGTATACAATATTTGTTTTTCTCTTTCTTACTTCACTCTGTATGATAGGCTCTAGGTTAATCCACCTCATTAGAACTGACTCAAATGCATTCCTTTTAATGGCTGAATAGTATTCCATTGCATATATGTACCACAATTTTTTTATCCAGTCATCTGTTGATGGACATCTAGGTTGCTTCCATGTCTTGGCTATTGTAAATAGTGCTGCAATAAACATTGGAGTACATGTGTCTTTTTCAGTTTTTGTTTCTTCAGGGTATATGCCTAGAAGTGGTATTGCTGGGTCATATGGTGGTTTTATTCCTAGTTTTTTTTTTTTTTAAGGAATCTGCATACTGTCTTCCGTAGTGGCTGTATCAATTTATATTCCCACCAGCAGCGTAGGAGGGTTCCCTTTTCTCCATACCCTCTCCAGCACTTGTTGCTTGTGGATTTTTTGATTATGGCCATTCTGCCTGGGGTGAAGTGATATCTCATTGTAGTTTTGATCTGCATATCTCTAATAATGAATGATGTTGAGCATCTGTTCATATGTTTATTAGCCATCTGTATGTCTCCTTTGAGAAATGTCTATTTAGATCTTTTGCCCACTTTTTATTTGGGTTGTTTGTTTTTCTGGTATTGAGTTGTATGGGCTGCTTGTATATTTTGGGAATTAATTCTTTGTCAGTTGTTTCATTTGCTATTATAGAAAGAAACAATTTAGATTAGCAATAGATTTCTCATCAGAAATGTGGAGGTTAAAAGGAAGTAGTAAAACATTTTTCAAGTGCTGCAAGAAAAGAACTATTAACATAGAAATCTATATCCAGAGAAAATATCTGTCAGAAAAGAGGAGGAGATCAAGACATTCTCAGATGAAGTAAAACTAAGAATATTTGTCCCCAGCAGACCTACCCTAAAAGAATGGCTAGGAAAAAAAATCTAAATAGAAAGGAAATGATGAAAGAAGGAGTCTTTGGAACATCAATAAAGAAGAAAGACAACACAAAAAGAAAAATTAGGGATAAATATAATAGACTTTCTGTCTCTTTAGTTTTCTAAGCCATGTTTAGGAACTGAAGAAAAAATTATTGTCTTAAGTGGTTCTCAAAGTATGTAGAGAAATAATTAAGATGATGATAATATTATAATAGGGAAGAGCAAAGAAAATTAATAGCTGGAAAGTTTTCTAATCTTGAACTAAAAAATGAAGACATGGTTGGACTGTGATAAATTATGTACATATAAAGAATAATATGTATAATGAAATAATATGTATAGTATACAATATAATACTTAGAACAATGTAAAAATCTATATAAAATGATACATTCAGAAACACTACAGATAACTAAAAATGGAATTCTAAAAATAGTGAGTAGCAAGACCATGGTCTCCTTTTTTTCATGTTCCTCTCTTCTAACTATAAGCTCTGGAAATAATGCATGAAGGAACCAGATGAGAACTCTGAAAGGTAGAAAGGGGAAGACAGTCTAGTTAGGGCCCCAGGGTTGTAGGAACAACATGGTGGCAGAGTATCTTATGACAACCCCCACCACAACACACACACACACACACACACACACACGCACGCACGCACACACACACAAAACCCAGGCCTGGCATTTCCTAAACTCCAATCTGTTAGCAGTAGAAAGCCCAAGTAGGCTTCTCTCTTGCCTGAGCTGAATAGAAATACCATCACCAACACTCAAAGGAGCCTGGTAGTAATGGCCAGAAGGATCTATCAGGACACCTGCTGATAATAAACAGCCAGAGGAAATGCATTTCTTCCCTGGTGGGCTATCCTCTGCTGCAAGAGATAAGAGGCAACAGGGTGGCAGGATCCAGAGTGCTTCTGCCACAACAAGCAGCTCCACCAGGGAAGCTTCTTCATCCCCAGGGCCTCAGACACCCTTGACAAGAATTTTAAAGCAGCCATCATAAAAATGATTTCACAAGGAATTTTAAATTCACTTAAATGAAAAATTAGGAACTATTGGAAAGAAATAATGTAATACTGAAATAAGAAAACTCAATAGTATAGTGGAGAAGAGAGTATAAAATCACTGAATTGAGGCTATATCAAGTGAATTTATTCAATCCAAAAGTAGAATAGACCAAATACAAACCAGAACCTCAAGATCCTGTGACAAAATAATGAGTGCTGCTATTTACAAGGAACTCAGTAAAGCTTCACTTTACCTATGTCATTCAAACTCAGTGATATAGGTAAAGTGAAAACGTACAAAAAAATATATAATGCAAGTGTTAACAAAAAGAAAGTCTTTGAGGAAAAGCCAATAACAATGATAAACATTTTGCTTGATGAGTAAAAATTAAATGAAAAGACTCACAAATCACCATTATCATGAATAAAATTGGGGATATTGTTAAAGATTCTACATAATTAAAAACATAAAGAATATACAAATAATATTTCATTTATAAATTTGACAACACAGAAGACAAAGGCATATTCATCAAAAATCATAACCTGCCGAAATCTAGCCAAGATAATATACATAATCTGATAATCTGATTAGTCCTATAACCATGAAAGATATTCAATTTGCAATTTAAAAGCTCTAGAAAAAGAAATCTCCATGCCAAGATGGTTTCACTGGATAAACCTACTGAATATTTAAAGAATAATTAACACTATTTTACACAATATCTTTCAGAAAATAGAATAGGGGAGAATACTACTTGTATTATTTTATGATTTAAGATGAAACTGGAGCCTATTATACAGAGTGAAGTCAGTCAGAAAGAAAAACACCAATACGGTATATTAACACATATATATGGAATTTAGAAAGATGGTAATGACAACCCTGTATGTGAGACAGCAAAAGAGACACAGATATAAAGAACAGACTTTTGGACTCAGTGGGAGAAGGTGAGGGTGGGATGATTTGAGAGAATTAGCATTGAAACATGTATATTACCATATGTGAAACAGATCTCCAGTCCAAGTTCAGTGCATGAAACAGGGCACTCAAAGCCAGTGCACTGGGACAACCCTGAGGGATGGGATGGGGAGGGAGGTGGGAGGAGGGTTCAGGATGGGGGACACAGGCACACCCATGGCTGATTCATGTCAATGTGTGGCAAAAACCACTACAATATTGTAAGGTAATTAGCCTCCAATCAAAATAAATAAATTAATTAAAGAAAGAAATTTATTTTCTAGGGAAAAAAGAGAATTACTCTAATTGCAAAACCAGACAAAAACAGTACAAAAACAAGTATATGAACGTAATTGCAACAGAACAACAAAATATTTTAAACAAAATCTGAAAATGCAAAAGATGAATTATAGATTGTGGTCAAATGGGATTTGTTCACCACTGCATTCCCAGTACATTATAAATGTTTAGCACTGATTCATGGGAATGAATGAATGGATTAATTAGTTAATTCTTACTGAACCATTCTTTTCACTTAGTTGTCCCAAACTCAGCTCAAATTCAGCATGATTAAAAATTTACTTATTAATTTATATGTTCCTCTTCCCACTCAGTACCATGTCAGGAATATACTCAATAATACTACAAATAATCAATATTTATTGAAGGAATAAATTTACCTGTTAAAGACAGGCCACCATCATCCAAACACCTAAGTCCAAACTGAAAGACTATAGTGGTCAATGGCATAAACTCTGGAGTCAAACAGAATTGAACTGAAATTCAGTTTTGCCATTTCTCACACGTGTGGAAAGAAATAAGCTGATTTCTCAGGTTAAGTACAAAAGTTAGAAAAGACTAATATCCCAGCTCAGTGAGGAGAGGCAGGAAGAGTTCCTTCTTACTCCATTTATTCTATCCAGGCCTTCAACTGATTGGAAGAGGCCATCTAACATTAGAAAGGGCAATCTCCTTCACTTAGTCCACCAATTCAAATGTTAATATCATTCAGAGATGAAAGAAAGATTAATATTCTCACATACACACCCAGAAATGTTTTGCCAAATGTCTGAGAACCCCTGGACACACAAAATTAACCACCAGAGGGAGTAACAACTGTGAAATGAAAAGGAAGAAGAAAGATTCAGCAGACAGAGCCAGTGAACCAGGATGCAGAGGTGGAAAAGTTTCTCTCAGAAGAGTGAAGAGTTCTAGGGCAAATATTGTTTGTTAGAGGAGCCTGTGTTTAGTGGAAATGGTTATGTCTTTGTATAGCGACCATACTCAGATAGTGGCTAGGAAACATCAGTAAAAATCTTAAAGTTGGCTACCTTCATCTTGTTCAGTTATTAAGTGGGGGACATCAGAGAAGATTAGGACTTCATTTGGAAAGCAAATGCAGGCTCAAGGAGCTAACAGTTGTCAGTTAAACACATTCTTCTCAATTGGATGGCAAGTTTCATTTTGAAGAAGAATACAAGAGGTGCAACACAGATATATGTGCCACAGCCTAAGTCACCATCATCTCTCATTTGGATAATTTCAGTGGCCTCTTAGCTATTTTCTTGGTTATCAATCTTGTCCCTCACCTCTTGCTCCTGTGTCAGTACTCCTCACAAAGTCCTGAGAAATCCTAGTAAAATGTAAGCTAAATCCCCTATTCACCTCAACAAACTCTTAATGCTTTCCATTTGCTTTGAAAAAAAAAAAGCTAATACAAAGACTAACAAAGGCTTACATAATCAATCACTGCATTTATTATTTATTTCATAGTACTCTGAGCACATAATTAACTTCTCAGAGAGACTTTCTTATCAGCCACATCAGATGGAGAGAGTACTTCTCCATTCTCAATGACCACATTATATTTATTTCAACCATTCAAGTATGATCCAAATGAATGATCCCTTACGATTGTGAAGTGAAAATGACAAATGGATTCAAGAGATTACATCTGATAGACAGAGTACCTGAAGAACTATGGACAGAGGTTCATGACATTGTACAAGAGGCAGTGATCAACACCATCCCCAAGAAAAAGAAACGCAAAAAGGGAAAACACTTGTCTGAGGAGCCTTACAAACAGCTGAGAAAAGAAGAGAAGAGAAAGGCAAAGGAGAAAAGGAAAGATATACCCATTTGAATGCAGAGTTCCAAAGAACAGCAAAAAGAGATAAGAAAGCCTTCCTCAGTGATGAATACAAAGAAATAGAGGAAAACAATAGAATAGGAAAGACTAGAGATCTCTTCAAGAAAATTAGAGATATTAAGGGAAAATTTCATGCAAAGATGGGCTCGATAAAGGACAGAAATTGTATGGACCTAACAGAAGCAGAAGATATTAAGAAGAGGTGGCAAGAATACACAGAAGAACTGTACAAAAAAGATCTTCATGACCCAGATAACCACAAAGGTGTGATCACTCACCTAGAGCCAGACATCCTGGAATGTGAAGTCAAGTGGGCTGTAGAAAGCATAACTAGCAACACAGCTAGTGGAGGTGATGGAATTCCAGTTGAGCTCTTTCAAATCCTGAAAGATGATGCTTTGAAAGTGCTGCACTCAACATGCCAGCAAATTTGGAAAAGTCAGCAGTGGCCACAGGACTGGAAAAGGTCAGTTTTCATTCCAATCCCAAAGAAAGGCAATGCCAAAGAATGTTCAAACTACTGCAGAATTGTTCTCATCTCATATGCTAGCTGGGAGGGATTGGGGGCAGGAGGAGAAGGGGACAACAGAGGATGAGATGGCTGGATGGCATCACGGACTCGATGGACGTGAGTCTGAGTGAACTCCGGGAGTTGGTGATGGAAAGGGAGGCCTGGCGTGCTGCGATTCATGGGGTCGCAAAGAGTCAGACATGACTGAGCGACTGAACTAACTAACTAACATATGCTAGCAGTTCAGTTCAGTCACTCAGTCGTGTCTGACTCTTTGCGACCCCATGAATCGCAGCACGCCAGGCCTCCCTGTCCATCACCATCTCCCAGAGTTCACCCAGACTCATGTCCATCGAGTCCGTGATGCCATCCAGCCATCTCATCCTGGGTCATCCCCTTCTCCTCCTGCCCCCAATCTCTCCCAGCATCAGTCTTTTCCAATGAGTCAACTCTTCGCATGAGGTGTCCAAAGTACTGGAGCTTCAGCTTTAGCATCATTCCTTCCAAAGAAATCCCAGGGCTGATCTCCTTCAGAATGGACTGGTTGGATCTCCTTGCAGTCCAAGGGACCCTCAAGAGTCTTCTCCAACACCACAGTTCAAACGCATCAATTCTTCAGTGCTCAGCCTTCTTCACAGTCCAACTCTCACATCCATACATGACCACAGGAAAAACCATAGCCTTGACTAGGCGGACCCTAGTTGGCAAAGTAATGTCTCTGCTTTTGAATATACTATCTAGGTTGGTCACAACTTTTCTTCCAAGGAGTGAGCGTCTTTTAATTTCATGGCTGCAGTCACCATCTGTTGTGATTTTGGAGCCCAAAAAAATAAGGTCTGACACTGTTTCTACTGTTTCCCCATCTAGTTCCCATGAAGTGATGGGACCACATGCCATGATCTTCGTTTTCTGAATGTTGAGCTTTAAGCCAAATTTTTGCTAGCAGAGTAATGCTCAAAATTCTCCAAGCCAGGCTTCAACAGTGAGCTATGAACTTCCAGATGTTCAAGCTGGATTTAGAAAAGGCAGAGGAACCAGAGATCAAATTGCCAAAATCCGCTGGATCATCAAAGAAGCAAGAGAATCCCAGGAAATAATCTACTTCTGGTTTATTGACTATGCCAAAGCCTTTGACTTTGTGGATCACAATAAACTGTGGAAAATTTTTTAAGAGATGGGAATACCAGACCACCTGACCTGCCTCCTGACAAATCTGTATGCAGGTCAAGAATCAACAGTTAGAACTGAGTATGGAATAACAGACTGGTTCCAAATTGGAAAAGGAGTACATCAAGGTTGTATATTGTCACCCTGCTTATTTAACTTATATGCCAAATAATTCATGTGAAATGCAGGGCTGGATGAAGCACAAGCTAGAATCAAGATTGCCAGGGGAAATATCAATTACTTCAGATATGCAGATGACACCACTCTTAATGGCAGAAAGGGAAGAAAAACTAAAGAGCCTCTTGATGAAAGTGAAAGAGGAGAGTGAAAAAGTTGGCTTAAAACTCAACATTCAAAAAGCCAAGATCACAACATCCAGTCGCATCACTTCATGGCAACAGATGGGGAAACAATGGAAGTTTTGAAAGACTTTTTTTGCAGGGGGTGGGGGGACTCCAAAATCACTGCAGATGGTGACTGGAGCCATGAAATTAAAAGACGCTTACTCCTTGGAAGGAAAGTTATGACCAACCTAGACAACATATTAAAAAGCAGAGATATTACTTTGCCAACAAAGGTCCATCTAGTCAAAGCTATGGTTTTTGCAATATGTATGAATGTGAGAGTTGGACTATAAAGAAAGCTGAGCACTGAAGAATTGATACTTTTAAACTGTGGTGTTGAAGAAGACTCTTGTTCTGCAAGGAGTTCCTACCAGTCAAGCCTAAAGGAAATCAGTCCTGAACATTCATTGGAAGGACTGATGCTGAAGCTGAAACTTAATACTTTGGCCACCTGATGTGAAGAACTGATTGGAAAAGACTCTGATGCTGGGAAAGATTGAAGGCAGGAGGAGAAGGGCATGACAGAGGATGAGATGGTTGGATGGCATCACCGACTCGATGGGCATGAATTAGAGTAAGCTCCAGGAGTTGGTGATGGGCAGGGAAATGGTATGGACACAGGACTGTGTGCTGCAGTCCATTGGGTGACAAAGAGTTGGACACAACTGAGCAACTAAACTGACTGAAATCTTATCAAAGTAACCTTGACTTTAGGACACAAATTATATCCATTTTCTTCTCTGCTGCATTGCTAACTTTGAGAACAGTGTGTTATTTCTCTCAGTTTCTCACTAAATATGTATTGAGGGACTTCTATAATTCTTATATTGTTTCATTCCCTCGTGAAAATGTAATCTACTCCACGGCCAGAATTTGATCTGTTTCAGCTTTGGATTCGCAAATCATAGAATAGGGATTAGCAAATAATAGGTATAAAAAATTATTTGTAGAATGAGTAAATAACAACTCTTGGGTTGTGACAATGTACCAGGCCTACTGATAGATAAAGCATAATAGTAATAAGCAAGGTAGATGTGGTAACTACATTTAGATATAAAGAAATGAAAAATAAAAACGTATACTATAAAATACGACACATACAAACAAAGGAAAATACATAGTGCTATCAGAATATGAAATCAAATTTTGCTTAGAAAGTATAGAAAGCAGCATATATGCTAACAAATTCAGCATAGGGAGGAGTTAGTAAGGGAAAGGAGGTTAGAACTATATTCTAGGCAGACAGAACAGTGTATGCAAAGCCCCAGTGAAAAGTGAAAGTCACTAAGTTGTGCCCGACTCCTTGTGACCCCATGGACTATACGGTCCATGGAATTCTCCAGCCTAGAATACTGGAGTGGGTAGCCTTTCCCTTCTCCAGGGGATATTCCCAACCCAGGGATTGAACCCAGGTCTACCACATTGCAGGCGGATTTTTTACAAGCTGAACCACAAGGGAAGCCCAAGAATACTGGAAGGTGTAGCCTATTCCTTCTCCAGTGGACCTTCCTGACCCAGGAATCAAACTGGGGTCTGCTCTATGCAAGCGGATTCTCTACCAACTGAGCTATCAGGGAAGCCCAAAGTCCCCATAGCAGGAAAGAAACTGGCGAGTTTGATAAGCTGAAAGAATTACTGACATTGAAGTAGTCAATGCCATCTAATGAAAGACACCAGGAATACCTAGGGGGTTAAAGAAGTGGCATTCATCAGCAATTGCACTAAAGAAGTGAATGACTTGTGGAACCATGAATGTGTGTCAGGAAGATCATGTTAGAAAAGATATATTATGTGATTTGAGTTTGAGTTGGGTGATTTGGTTGTTTATGTCCAACAGGAGAATAACACGGTTTAACCATCAGTAGCAGGACCTGTTATCAGCAGCACTGAGGCCTCTGTCTAACCATCAGATGAGTGGCACACGTCAGCATCTGCTTTTTTCCTTCATGTGACTAAAGAGCAGAGAGTTGTGGGGGAAAGTGGCACCAGAACCTGGAGAGGTAGGCAGGGCCAGGCCAGGCAGGGCCTAGAAGACCATGTTGGCAAAGTTGGCCTTTATCTTAAAGCAAAGAGAAATGGAAGAGTGATGTATTTCAATCTGTGTGTTCAGGACTGTGGAGGGTCTGAGATTTTATGCTACTTGCAAATTCATGAGTTAATTTGCTACAGATTGACAGATCCTGACGGAAGACTCCTGGGTGAGACAAAGAGCTTTCCACTGGCAGCAAAGGCAGAGCATGAGGTTGCACCAGTGCTGCATATGCCACAAGTCCCCTGGGGGCAAGGAAGGTAGACGTGGATGCTTACACGTGCAGAGGGTTGTGACACACAAATGGAGCCCTGAGTTTGGGAGATTTCCTGCTTTTGTAGTGAGCAGAAGTACTCTTGCTCCCTGAGGGAGGTGTTATCTCATCCCTCTTATCCTCAGGACAAATAAAACCCAGAGAAATCTGGTTAAGAGCAGTTAGATCTTTATACTCTTGGCACACCCAGCAAAACCACGAAGGAACACTCAGGGCCCATAGGAGACTTCCATTCCCAGCACTGTGTTGTTGAAAAGGCCAACATTTGGAGAACCTGCTCCTTACATGGAGAAAACTAACATGAATCATGGACTTAGACCATGTCTGATCATTCCCATCAGGCTGCAAACCTGCTATAATTCCTCCTGTGTTGACCCCCCACACTCCCCTGCAGCTATTGCCCCACCTAGCCACCCTATTAATGGGGCCGGGTAATGTAACACACCCCAGGATAACTCCAGTGAGAGAGTATGTACAGAGACAGTGGCACCTTGCTGAGCGAAAAGGAGAAGCACCCAACCCCATGAAGAAGGAAGGACAGGTGGAGACAAGGAAGATGGTGTCCTGGGCTGGGGACACGGAAGATGCCTGAACCCCTGGGCACTGGTGCTCCATGAGGCATGCAAGTGCACCCCAAGAGGTGTTTGTGAGGGCCTGGTGGAAAGTGGACAGGACCCAGAAGAGAGGCACCAAACCCTCCCAGCGACTTCCAGGCCTACCTCTTAGAAAAACTTCACCTTGCATTTTTCAAGGGAGATGGAGTTCCTTGAGATCCTTGGTTGCCATGGGAACTCAGTTACTTGATCCAGCTTCTGTGAACCACATGTGTCTCATCACGACCAATTTTCCCCAAATGGATTCATGATAGTTGGATGCCTTGTTCTGAGCTTGCTGATATTGTCTGCAGATGGGTGAATAGCTGACAGCTTTAGGGGGTGGAATGGGACACATTACTCCAACCAAAACTGTAGGAAGAAACTGTGGTTTAATCTGCAGTGGTTGATGGTACTATCTGGTGTGATGTTTGCATGTGCTTATTATATCATGTACGTATACCTTCTAATATTTTAATAAAATATTTAACAATTAGAATTCTGATACCCTATCTATTCATTGTTTATAACATAATACAAATTATAGTCTCATTAATACCTCATGGACCCAGGAGCTTGGCAGGCTACAGTCCATGGGGTTGCAAGAGTTGGACATGACTTGGCAACTAAACCAACCAACCAATAATGAAATAATTATGTTTAACATGTAATGATTTGTGGCATGATATCAGGTAATATGCTAAGCACTTTACACATAAAATCTCACTGAAGCTTCAGAGAAAGGTAAGCAGTTTCGTGTTTTTATTTTTAAACCTCCATTTTGCTGATGAAGAGATTGATGCACCAGAGAAGTTTTCTAATGACACACATGGTGGGTGTGGGTACAGGAAGAGCCAGGGTGGAGAGTGCCAGGTCCAGCGGTTGGAGAGATCAAGACACCTGTGAGGACCTTAACTGCATAACACAGCAAATGCAAAACAATGGCAAGTCAAAAGAAAGACTTGGGAGAATGTGGGGGAAAGCTTTGCACAGGTTTTTCAGTGAGAAGCCATGAATTTTCATTTTGCACCAAGCCCCTCCTTAAATAGCTGGACCGGCGTGGTAGAGAAGGTCACAAATTCAGACTGCATAGCTCCAAAGCTCGTGTTATTACTTTTCTTTTTCTCCTGTCTTAATGAGAAAATCGATGACTAGGTGATACACACACATGATATAAAATTTAAAAGTTGCAGACATTCAGTCAAAAGTATATCTCTCGCCCCAGTTGTTGGAACATACTGCTCTCCTCCCCAAAGGCAACACTTTCCCAATAGGTTCTTACATATCCTTCCTTTAACGTTAGGAAGGATATGCAAGCATATAGGTGTATTTCAACTACTCCTCTTTATATACAAATGGTTAAATACCAAATAGCGAATATTCTGGGCCTACATTTTTCCATTTCCAACATATCTTGGAGGTTTTTCTGCATGATCATAATGAAGCAAAATTTAGAGAGTGCCTGTCATGCCATTGTATTAAGTGCTTTAAACCTGTTGGTTTAACCCGCACTATGCCCAATGAAGTATTCAAGATTATCCCCTTTAATTGATGAAAATTTAAAGTATATAGAATTTGAATAACTTGTCAAAGGCAATATGGCTAAAAGTGGGGAGAATCAGGATTTGACCCATCGAGTGTAGTTCCAGATTGTACACTTAAGTAACATTCTTTTTTCCTTAAATACCTGCATGATATCCTTTTACATTGATGTAGTTACTTTTATTTACAATTCTACTACTGATAGACACTTCTGGTTTTTCCAATCTCACGTCATCACAGACAAAGCTATGTTGAATAAGCTTACATATGTAATCATACCACACATGTGCAAGTACATCCAATGGCTAAATTCATAGGAGTAGGATTTCTGGACCAAAGTTCCAGAAATATTTTTGCACACATGATTTTGACAGATATTGCCCTCTCCAGGTGTTGTATCAATTCACACCAGCACTAACAATGCAGGCGTATTTGTTTCCCCACATCCTCATCAAAACAGTGTGTTTCAAATACTTGTATATTGGGCAACATGGTAGGTAATGAGTGATAGGTTATAGTGGTTAAAATACCCATTAGCATTATTATGAACTAGGCTGGGGATTTTAAAAACACATTTAGAGGCATTATGTATTTTCCCTTCTATAAATGTATTTGTCACACTGATAGGCCAGAACTGACTCAGTTCAGTTCAGTCGCTCAGTCGTGTCCGACTCTTTGTGACCCCATGAATCGCAGCACGCCAGGCCTCCCTGTCCATCACCGACTCCTGGAGTTCACTCAGACTCATGTCCATCGAGTCAGTGATGCCATCCAGCCATCTCATCCTTGGTCATCCCCTTCTCCTCCTGCCCCCAATCCCTCCCAGCATCAGAGTGTTTTCCAATGAGTCAGCTCTTCGCATGAGGTGGCCAAAGTGCTGGATTTTCAGCTTTAGCATCATTCCTTCCAAAGAAATCCCAGGGCTGATCTCCTTCAGAATGGATTTGTTGGATCTCCTTGCAATTCAAGGGACTCTCAAGAGTCTTCTCCAGCACCACATCTCTTCTTGCTATTCTTCGGAACTCTGCATTCAAATGGGTATATCTTTCCTTTTCTCCTTTGCCTTTCTCTTCTCTTCTTTTCTCAGCAATCCATAAGGCCTCCTCAGAAAACTATTTTGCCTTTTTGCATTTCTTTTTCTTGGGGGTGGTCTTGATCAATGTCTCCTGTAGAATGTCATGAACCTCCATCCATAGTTCTTCAGGCACTCTGGGTATCAGATCTAATCCCTTGAACCTATTTGTCACTTCCTCTGTATAATCATAAGGGATTTGATTTAGGTCATACCTGAATGGTCCAGTGGTTTTCCCTACTTTCTAGTAGGGAAAGTACTGATACTGGTCTAGTACTTTCCGTACAAGGCAAGCTATTCAATATCACAGTAATCCAAGTCTATGCCCCAACCAGTAATGCTGAAGAAGCTGAATTTGAATGGTTCTATGAAGACCTACAAGACCTTCTAGAACTAACACCCAATAAAGGTGTCCTTTTCATCATAGGGGTCTGGAATGCAAAAGTAGGAAATCAAGAGATAGCTGGAGTAACAGGCAAATTTTGCCTTGGAGTACAAAATGAAGCATGGCAAAGGCTAACAGAGTTTTGCCAAGAGAATGCACTGGTCATAACAAACACCCTCTTCCAACAACACAAGAGAAGACTCTACACATGAACATCACCAGATGGTCAATACTGAAATCAGATTGATTATATTCCTTTCAGCCAAAGATGGAGAAGCTCTATCCAGTCAGCAAAAACAAGACTTGGAGCTGACTGTGGCTTAGATCATGAACTCCTTATTGCAAAATGCTGTGTTAAAATGCTCTATTGTATGTTTGCTTTCACTTTCATTATTTTCATTTTATCTTTAATGATTCTTTGTTTTTCTTTGCACTTATCTTGCTATTTTTTAACTTATCCTGTTATTTTTTAACTTCTGAAGATGGATGGTTAGCTCATTTTCTGCCATTCTTCTTCTTAAAATTTTATTTTTATTGAGATATAATTTATATACAACATTACTAGTTTTAGGTGTATAACATAATGTTTTGTTATTTCTATATATTTAAGAAAGATCACCACGGTAAGTCTATTTAATATCTGCTATCATTCATAGTTCCAAAATGTTTTCTTTTGATGAGTACTTTTAAGACTGACTCTCTTACTGTTCAGCTGCACCCTGCAGGCCTACAAGACCTGTGCTTTCTCAGCTTCAAGACTGAAGAAAGAGCCCAGAGCCCAAGACAGAGACATCAGTGGTTTAATGGATGGGGGATCTTACAGTCTGAAGCGAGGTCGTGGTGTGATACCTCACCGTGTGTTGTGGATGGCAGGCAGGATATGGCTGCAGTCTTCATTCTGGGGAAGGGGAGATGGCCAGTTATAGGCAATTAATGTCAAGTTGGCTCATTGGTTACCAGGGAAACTAGTGGAGGAGCACGCCCCTCACTGCCCCAATGATAAGAACATTTGTGTGTAGCTGGGGCTGGAGGCATGTACGTGGGAAGGTCAGTCATGTGAGTAGGGTATAGGTGAAGCAGGCACTGGTCAAGCAGGGGATGGACAGAGAGCAAGACAACAGGCATCTTGAGAGGTCTGCTGCTGCTGCTAAGTTGCTTCAGTCGTGTCTGACTCTGTGCGACCCCATAGATGGCAGCCCACCAGGCTCCCCATCCCTGGGATTCTCCAGGCAAGAACACTGGAGTGGGTTGCCATTTCCTTCTCCAAAGCATGAAAGTGAAAAGTGAAAGTGAAGTCGCTTAGTCCTGTCCGACTCTTCGCGACCCCATGGACTGCAGCCTACCAGGCTCCTCCGCCCATGGGATTTTCCAGGCAAGAGTACTGGAGTGGGGTGCCATTGCCTTCTCCTGAGAGGCCTGATTGTACACTTAGCAACTTTCAAGCCCAGTAGATGCCTAAAACTGCAGACAGTACTGAATTATATATATATAAAGTGTTTTTTCCTGTACATAAATACCTATGTCAAAACTTAATTTATAAATTAGGCACAATAAGAGAATATCCAAGTTGCCAGCCTCACTGCTTGGGTACTTTGGGGCCATTACTAAGTAAAATAACATTTACTTGAACACAAGCACTGTGATACTGCCACACATCATCCAGATGGCTATGAAATGATTAATGGAAAGGATACGTTCATTTTCAGGTGGGACATAACAGGGCAGCAGGAGATTTCATCCCACTACCCAAAATAGTACACAATTTCAAATTTAACAATCGTTTCTAGATTTTCCCAATAAACTTTACAAACTGCAGCTCAAAGCAAGTAACTGAAACTGCAGAGAATGAAACCAAAGATAAGGGGGGACTACTCTATGCAATACAGTGTTATTAACTACAGTCACCATACTGTGCATTACTTCCCCATGTCATTTGTTTTATAATTGAAAGTTTGTACCTTTGATCTCTCTGACAACCAATGAACACTTCTCTGTATCTATCAGTTTGGCTTTTTGCTTTTCTTTGTTTTCAAATCCACATATAAGTGACATGATGTGGTATTTGTCTTTCTCTGGCTAACTTATTGGGCTTCCCAGGTGGCACTAGTGGTAATGAACCTGCCTGTTAATGCAAGTGATGTAGGAGACCTGGATTCAATTCCTGGGATGGGAAGGTCCCTGGAGGAGGGCATGACAACCCACTCCAGTATTTTTGCCTAGAGAAATCCCACAGACAGAAGAGCCTGGCAGACTACAGTCCATTGGGTCACAAAGAGTCAGACACGACTGAAGTGACTTAGCAAGCACATCTGACTTATTTCACTTAGCGTTATACCCTCCAAGTCCATTCATATGGTTGCTGATACTGGATCTCCTCTTTTATGGCTTAATAATAGCCCATTGTATTAATATCCATTAATATCTCATTGTACACCATGTCTTTATCCATCCATATGTCTATGGACACTTAAGCTGCTTTCATATCTTAGCTATTGTAAGTAACACTGCAATAAAAATTGGTGTGCAAATAGCTTTTTGAGTTACTATTTTCATTTTCTTCAGATAAATATCCAGAAGTGGGATTGCTGGATCAGAGGGTAGTTCTATTTTTGTTTTCTTTTTGAAGACCTACCATCCTGTTCTCCACAGTGGCTGCATCAATTTACATTCCCACCAACAGTGCAAAAGTACTCCCTTTTCTATACATCTTTGCCAACACTTGTTATTGTCTTTTTGATAATAACAATTCTGACAGATGTGAGTTGATATCTTATTGTGGTTTAGATTTCCATTTCCCTGATGATTAGTGATGTTGAGCACCTTTTCATGTACCTATTGGCCAGATCTGTGTCTTCTTTCCTCTTTTCTAATATATACATTTAATGATATCCATTTCACCTAATTGAGCTATCTTCCCAAGTTTGGTCTGTTACATCTCCACTTCCACCCAGTTGAATGTGCTTTATCATTTGCACCCAGATAGATGGGAAAGTGTTAGTCTCTCAGTCATATCTTACTCTTTGTGCCCCCATGGACTGTGGCCCACCAGGCTTCTCTGTCCATGGCATTTTCTAGGTAAGAATACTGGAGTGGGTACCCATGCCCTTCTCCAGGGGATCTTCCCAACTCAGGAATCAAACCCAGTCTCCTGAATTGCAGGCAGACTCTTTACCATCTGAGCCACCAGGCAAGCTCCCCCAGATAGATGATACAAAGTGAAATGGGAACTGATTTACTTATGGTTCAGTCACCTGACTCAGAAGGTGTAAGTTCTTGGGGTCTCAGCTAAAATTAGGGATGGTCACCACTTTTGGTTAGCTCTGAGACTTAAAGCACAGCTCAGTTTTATAGCTGTTTACTTTTACATAGACAACTCTGGATAGAAGCTGTTTTCAGTTGTAGGCTTGCTCTGCTGGTCCTGTCTTCTCCTAAGAGATCCAGTAATTACACAAAGTAATTCCTCAGCATCTTCTTCGAACCAACCTGATTTAATGTTTTTCTTTATGTATCCCCTGAGCTTTTTAATTACTCTCAGCAGATCCACTGGTCCTTGCAACTTACTTCACATTTATCAGAATATGGAGTCTGTTATCTTCATGTAGGTGGTGAGTATCATATGTATCACTTAGATCCATCTTATTTGTTATTTATTTAGTTCTTCTATGTTGTTATTAATTGTGTGCACTTTATCTATCATGCCCTGAGAGAGGCCATGGCAAGTCTCATACTGCTAATTTGTGTATATAAGAATCACAAGTGTTATATCATCTTAGGAAATTGTATTCTTCTGCAATAAAATATACCCTTTGTCTGGTGTATTGTATCTCTTCTTCATTCATTCTCTCCCTGTTTTAAATTGTGATTCAAATTTAATTTCTCCTTCCTTCCTTTCTTTCATGTTATTTGCATTTGTCCGGAAAATCAACTTGCCAAGGCTAGGCTATCTCCTTCATGGACCACAGAATTGTCATGGAGAAGGGGTATGTGTAACTTAATGAAGTTATGAGCCATGCTATGCATGGCCACCCTAGACTGATGGGTCATAGTGAAGAGTTCTAAAAAAACATGGTCTGCTGGAGGAGGAAATGGTGATTCACTTCAGTATTCCTGCTGAGTGATCCCCATGAACAGTATGGAAAGGTAAAAAGATATGACCCTAGAAGATGCAGCCCCAGGTCAGAAGGTGTCCATTATGCTACTGGGGAAGAATTAAGGGCAGAACTAATAGCTCCAGAAAGAATGAAGCAGCTGGGCCAAAGCAGAAACGACACTCAGTTGTGGATGTGTCTGGTGGTGAAATTAGTCCTATGTTGTAACAAACAATGTTGCAAAGAAATCTGGACTGTTAGGTCCAGGAATCAAGGCAAACTGCACGTGGTCAAGCAGGAGATGCACTATGGCTGATTCATGTTGATGTTTTATAGAAAGCAATGTAAAACTGTAAAGCAATCATCCTTCAACTAAAAATAAATTATTTTTTTTTAAAAAGAAGGCAGGAGATGCAAAATTGGTCTTGGACATCTTAGGAATCAGTGAACAAAAATGGATGAGAATGGGTGAATTTAATTCAGATGACCATTATATCTACTACTATGGGCAAAAATCTCTTAGAAACAATGCAGTAGACTTCATAGCCAACAAAAGTTTCCAAAATACAGTACTTGGGTCAACTTCAAAAATGACAAAATGATCTCAGATTGTTTCCAAGGCAAACCATTCAACATCATAGTAGTAGTAGTAGCAGCAGCAGCAGCAGCAGCAGCAGTGTTAATCACTCAGTCAGGTTCAATTCTTTGTGACCCTATGGACTGTAGCCTGCCAGGCTCCTCTGTCCATGGAATTCTCCAGGCAAGGATACTGGAGTGTGTTACCATTCCTTTCTCCAGGGGATCTTCCCTACCCAGGGATCAAACCCTGGTCTCCCACATTGTGGGCAGATTCTTTACCATCTGAACCACAGGGAAGACCAACATAGTAATCCAAGTCTATGTCCCAACCACTAATGCCAAAGAAGCTCAAGTTGACTGGTTCTATGAAGATCTACAACACCTTCTAGAACTAACACCAAAAAGATGTCCTTTTCATCATAAAGGATTAGAATGCAAAAGTCGAGAGATATTGGAATAACAAGCAAGTTATTTGTACTTGGAGTACAAAGTGAAGCAGGGCAAAACCTAACAGAGTTTTGTCAAGAGAATATGATGGTCACAGCAAACACTTTTCCAACAACACGAGAAATGACTCTTTACATAGATATCACCAGATGCTCAATAACGAAACCAGAATGATTATGTCTTTGCAGTTAAAAATGGAGAAGCTCTATACAGTCAGCAAAAAATAAGACTTAGAGCTGACTGTGGCTCAGTTCATGAGCTCCTCAGTGCAAACTTCAGGCTTAAATTGAAGAAAATAGGGACAACCACTGAGCCATTCAGGTGCGACCTAAATCAAATCCCTCATGATTATACAGTGGAAGTGAGGTGGCAAATAGATTCAAGAAAATAGTTCTGATAGATAGAGTGGCTGAAGAACTGTGGATGGAGGTTCATAACACTGTACAGGAGGCAGTGACCAAAACCATACCAAAGAAAAAGAAATGCAAGAAGGCAAAGTGGTATTCTGAGGAACTTTACAAATAACTGAGGAAAGAAGAAAAGCAAAAGGCAAGGGAGAATGTGCAAAATATACTCAATTAAATGCAAAGTTCTACAAGGAGAGAGAAGAAGCCTTTCTTAAATGAACAATGCAAAGAAACAGAGGGAAACAAATAGAATGGGAAAGACTAGACAGAGATTTATCCAAGAAAAATGGAGATATCAAGGGACCATTTCCTGCAAGGATGGTCACTAAAAGGACAGAAATGGTAAGAATCTAACAGAAACAGAAGAGATTAAGACAAGGTGGCAAGAATACACAGAAGAACTATGTACGAAAAG
The DNA here is from genome assembly GCF_001704415.2 of Capra hircus. Taxonomy (NCBI): domain Eukaryota; kingdom Metazoa; phylum Chordata; class Mammalia; order Artiodactyla; family Bovidae; genus Capra; species Capra hircus. Next base: position 14,778,210 of record NW_017189516.1, read on the forward strand.
TCTTAATGACCTGGATAAACACGATGGTATGGTCACTCACCTAAAGCTGGACTTCCTGGAGTATGAAGTCAACTGGGCCTTAACAAGCATTACTAGGAACAAAGCTAGTGGAAGTGAGAGAATTCCAGCTGAGTTTCTGAAATCCTGAAAGATGATGCTGTTAAAGTGCTGCCCTCACTATGTCAGCAAATTTAGAAAACTCAGCAGTGGCCAAAGGACTGGAAAAAGTAAGTTTTCACTCCAATCCCAAAGAAGGGCAATGCCAAAGAATGTTCGAACTATCATACAATTGCACTCACTTCACATGCTACCAAGTTATGCTCATCAAAGTAGGCTTTAATAGTATGCGAATCTAGAACTTCCAGATGTACAAGCTGGTTTTAGAAAAGGTAGAGGAACCAGACATCAAATTGCTGATATTCACTCGATCATAGAGAAAGGAAGGAAATTCCAGAAAAAAATACATCTATTTCTGCTTTATTGACTATACTAAAGCCTTTGACTGTGTGGATCACAGCAAACTGGAAAATTCTCAAAACTGAGAGAATTGTACCATCTTCCTTGTCTCCTGAGAAGCCTGTATGCAGATCAAGAAGTAACAGTTAGAACCTTACATGGAACAACTGACTGATTCAAAATTGGGAAAGGAATATGACAAGGCTGTATATTATCACCTTGCTTACTTAAGTTGTATGCAGTGCACATCATGGGAAACACAGGCTGGAGTCAAGATGGCTGGGAGAAATAACAACTTCAGATATGCAGATGATACCACTTTAATGGTAGAAAGTGAAGAGGAACTAAAGAGCCTCTTGATGAGAGTGAAAGAGGAGAGTAAAAAAGCTGGCTTGAAACTCAACATGAAAAAAAAAAACAACAACTAAGATCATGGTATCCAGTTCCATGTTTCCATGGCAAATACGAGGAAAAAGTGGAGACAGTGACAGTTTTTCTTTTCTTGGGCTCCATAATCACTGCAAATGGTGACTGGAACCATGAAATTAAAAGACGCTTGATCCTTGGAAGAAAAGCTATGACAAATCTAGGCAGCATATTAAAAAGCAGAGATATCACTTTGCCAGCAAAGGTCCATATAGTCAAAGATATTGTTTTTCCAGTAGTTTTGTATGGATGTGAGAGTTGGACCATAAAGAAGGCTGAGAGCCGAAGAATTGATGCTTTTGAATTGTGGTGCTGGAGAAGACTCTTGGGAGTTTCTTAAACTGCAAGATCAAACCAGTCAATCCTAAAGGAAATCAACCCTGAACATTCACTGGAGGGACTGATGCTGAAGCTGAAGTTCCAATACTTTGGCCACCTGATGTGAAGAGCCGACTCATTGGAAATGACCCTGATGTTGGGAAAGATCGAAGGCAAAAGGAGAAAGAGTGGCAGAGGATCAGATGGCTGAAGAGCATCATCGACTCAATGGTCATGTGTTTGAGCAAACTCTGGGAGATGCTGAAGGACAGGGAAGCCCGGCTTGCTGCATGTGTTCATGGGGTTGCAAAGGGTCGGACACAACTTAGTGACTGAGCAATAAATGTGTGTATCTATATCTATATATACAGCACATCTTTACCCATTCATCTGTCAAAGGATATTTAGGTTGCTTCCATGTGTGACTATTGTAGATACTTGGTGCTATGAACATAAAGGTGCATGTATCTGTTTGAATTAATAGTTTTCTTCTTTTCTGGATAGATACCTGAGATTTGGGTTGCTGAATCATATGGCGACTCTATTTTTAGTGTTTTAAGGAAAATCCTTAATGTTCTGCACAGTGACTGCACCAATTTACATTCCTACCAACAGTGTAGGAGGGTTCCCTTTTCTCCACAATTTCTCTACCATTTATTATTTGTAAACATTTTGATGAAGGCCATTCTGGCTGGTATATATTTATACACTTCTTTAACATTCCATCTTTCTTCTTTCCATTCTGAAGCTGTAAGTTTTCTCTAGTTATATCCTTCCTTTGTGTTTGGAGAGCTTCGTTAAACCATTTTTCTAGGGATATATTTGTAATTGACTAATTATTGTAACTTTCCTTGTTTTGAGTATATCTTTTCTTTCCCCTCATTCCTAAAGGAATGTATCTCCATATGTAAAATTTAAGTTATGGATTCTTTTCTAAAGAACTCAATAAATATTGGTCAAGGACACAATCTCTTAGGTACAAGATGAATAATTTCTGATAATCTAATGTACAGCATTGTGATTGGATTTAATAATACTTGGCATTGCAAGGAAGAGTTTGTATGTGCTGTCACCACAAAAAAAGGTAATTATATGAGGTGATGGGTATGTTAATTAATTTGATTGTGTTTATCATTTCTTTATGTATATGTCAATCAATCATCACATTGTACAACCTCCGAAACAAACAGGACTGGGAAAAATGACATACCACTTCGTTATGTCCTCCATGGTTTGAGACAAAAAAAAAATCTACTAGAATCTGTTTCCCTCTCTAAATAACATATCACTCTGAGTGTTTCATCTCTTGATTATTTTCTTGGTCTTGAGCTTTCAGTAATTCAAAGTGTTGAAAAAGAATATTTTGAGTTTATCCGATTTTGAATTCTCTCATTTCCTGGAGCCTGTAGTTTTTTGGTTTTTCATTTCTTTTCCTTAAATTTGGGAAGTTTTCAGACACTATTTTTAAAACAAATCTTTTAAAGAAAATGACATTTTATGTCTTAAATAATATCTGTTTGGAGACCCCCAAGATAACTGAAAGTACTGCAACATGGTAGCAATATGCTTATTAAAAATAAACTTTACATTTTGCAACAGTTTTTAGATTTTTAGAATTACAATAAACAGTGACAATTCTCATATTATTATCATTTTATGTTAATATGGTACATTTATCACATTAATATACTAATATTGATAATAATCATTAAACAAAGCCTATGCTTTATTCATACTGTCTTAGCTTTTCTCTAATGTCCAGGATCCCATCCAGGATACTGACTCACATTTAGTAGTCATGACTTCTTAGGATTCTTGTGGTTATGACAGTTATGTAGATGTGATTTTTTAATGCTCCTGACAATCTGAAAATAATATAGCTATTCCCAAGTTCTCTTGCTTACTGTTAGAATAATATGATTTTTCCCATCGCTTTACCCTATCAGAAACAGTTAATATAAAATGGATTAATATAAAATGAGGACATACATATATCTGGGCTGATCCATGTGGATGTATGTCAGAAACCAACACAATATTGTAATTATCTTTCAATTGAAAATAAAAAAAATTTTTAAATATGTTCCTGTTGACAATACTTACTTGTAAATTTATAAAATCCACTATGACATTTATTTGGAATTTATAGACCATTCAGAAAGAAATAGTTGCATTAAAATCAGTTATGTTTGTAGATGCTTTCTATCCATTACAATAAGCTTCTTTTCCTGCCTTCTACAATTGTAACAGAATGTTTTATAATAAGCCAATTCATTTCTCAGGCTTCTTCGGTGGGTCAGACGCAGGTTGGATGCCTAGCTTGGAGAGATCCCCTTGAGAAGAAACTGCAATCCACTCCAGTATTCTTACTTGGGAAATCCCCTGGGCAGAGGAGCCTGGTGGGCTACAGTCCATGGGATCACATAGAGTCAAACACAGCTGAGCAACTAAGCATGTAATATCTATGGAGCCCTTGAGGTGTACTGGTCACCCTGCCTGGGTTCTGTCATTATTATGCAGAGACAGACTTAAATTCCGCTTCCAATGACTCCATCTGGCCCTTGGGAGACACTTCTGACTCCTAATCAAAAAGTGCTAAGGATTTTAAAATATTTTTATTGTGGTAAATTTATACATAGCATGACATTCCTCTTTTAACAATTTCAAGCGTACAATTCAATGGGATTAATTAGGTTCACGATATTGTAGAACTGTCACCACTCTTTTCAAAATTTTTCATTCCTTTGCAAACATCTGTTCACACTAAACACTACCACCCAGTCCACGGTATCCTCTAACCTACTTTCAGCTGTCTCTATGAATTTGCCTATTCTACACTTTTCATATCTGTATGATATCTGTATTTCATATGATATCTGTATTTGTCCTTTGTGTCTGGTTTATTTGATTCAACATATGTTTTCAAGATTAACCATCTTGTAGCATGCATCTAGAAGACACACAAGCATAGAAATAACAAGGTTTCCATGTTCTTTTGGGTTGATAAGAAAAATTTAGAAGCAGCCTTTGCTAGCCCACTGTAGGCATGTGCATAATTCACTGTATGTCTTTCCAGCCACATCTCCAATATTTTAGGGGAATATTGCATTTCCCCTCCTCCTGACAAGCCTGCCAAGTAATGGATGTGATGTTTCAACAAATGAGTGAGTGAGAATGTCCTGACTCCTACCAGACAGAAGAGAATTAAAAAGGCTTTTCATTACAGACCATTTATTTTCTACACAGAATTAAATTAAGTGAAATAAGAAATTATCCACACTGATTTCTCAGACCTCTAATAGTAGCTTTCTTTTCTCAGTGGGTGAATTACTTTAAGATTCAGTTCAGTTCGGTTCAGTTCAGTCACTCAGTCGTGTCCGACTCTTTGCGACCCCATGAATCGCAGCACGTCAGGCCTTCGTGTCCATCACCAACTCCCGGAGTTCACTCAGACTCACGTCCATCGAGTCAGTGATGCCATCCAGCCATCTCATCCTCTGTCGTCCCCTTCTCCTCCTGCCCCCAATCCCTCCCAGCATCAAAGTCTTTTCCAATGAGTCAACACTTTGCATGAGGTGGCCAAAGTACTGGAGTTTCAGCTTCAGCATCATTCCTTCCAAAGAAATCCCAGGGCTGATCTCCTTCAGAATGGACTGGTTGGATCTCCTTGCAGTCCAAGGGACTCTCAAGAGTCTTCTCCAACACCACAGTTTAAAAGCATCAATTCTTCAGCGCTCTGCCTTCTTCACAGTCCAACTCTCACATCCATACATGACCACTGGAAAAACCATAGCCTTGACTAGACAGACAGTTGGCAAAGTAATGTCTCTGCTTTTGAATATGCTATCTAGGTTGGTCATAACTTTTCTTCCAAGGAGTCTTTTAATTTCATGGCTGCAGTCACCATCTGCAGTGATTTTGGAGCCCCCCCAAAATAAAGTCTGACACTGTTTTCACTGTTTCCCCATCTATTTCCCATGAAGTGATGGGACCAGATGCCATGATCTTCGTTTTCTGAATGTTGAGCTTTAAGCCAATTTTTTCGCTCTCCTCTTTCACTTTCATCAAGAGGCTTTTTAGTTCCTCTTCACTTTCTGCCATAAGGGTGGTGTCATCTGCATATCTGAGGTTATTGATGTTTCTCCCAGCAATCTTGATTCCAGCTTGGGTTTCTTCCAGTCCAGCATTTCTCAGGATGTACTCTGCATATAAGTTGAATAAGCAGAGTGACAATATACAGCCTTGACGTACTCCTTTTCCTATTTGGAACCAGTCTGTTGTTCCATGTCCAGTTCTAACTGTTGTTTCCTGACCTGCATACAGGTTTCTCAAGAGGCAGATTAGGTGGTCTGGTATTCCCATCTCTTTCAGAATTTTCCACAGTTTATTGTGATCCACACAGTCAAAGGCTTTGGCATAGTCAATAAAGCAGAAATAGATATTTTTCTGGAACTCTCTTGCTTTTTCCATGATCCAGCGGATATTGGCAATTTGATCTCTGGTTCTTCTGCCTTTTCTAAAACCAGCTTGAACATCTGAAAGTTCATGGTTCATGAGCAGTGCAATTGTACACTCCCTTCCAAACCTCATCAAAGAAGCTCAGCCATCTCAGGTGAGAAAGACAGAAAAAAAAACATATTTCAGGGCTTAATCTATGTAGAAACAAACTGTTCACCACTTCTCTCCCTTCAGGTCACTCTTTTCTGATAGAAACCCAACATGATTGACAGTAATAGCAACAATCTACTACTTCTCCTTTCTCACTTCGGTATCTGAAGACTTTGCTTCTTTTATTGCATAAGGAACAACATGGAACATGCTTGGAACAACAACATGCATGAAACAATTAATATCAACAATATATTAATTCTGGCATTGGGTCAAATATGTCAGGGGAACAAAGCTGACACGATAAAGAACCACTCTGCCTCTGTGAGTGGCAATCATCTACTGTCATGAAATGGCATTATGAGGCACAAGAAAGGTTTGTAGGAACTATACTTGCTGTTATGGCAGAAGCCTGCTGGACTCAGCAGATGCTCATGGGATAAATATACATCAAGGTCATTCCTTGTGAACAGGTGACCAGACCTGCTGTCTATGTGATCAGCTTGGCAGCACCTCTACCTATGGTCAGTACATCAAGCTTCACACATCCTGAGTTAGGCCCTAAAGTCCTTTCTTAGCCCATAACTGAGTTCCTATGTTCACAGTTTTCACTTGTGACCTTGTGTGCAGAATGACGAATGTGGGACAGGAGCAGTTGTGAGCCACTAGGTGAGCCCTAACTGTGCAAGCATCATCTACCATCACAGTAGGGCCGGAACCAAAGTAGGCCCCCTTCCTGAATTGGAATATGCCCAGCACAGTGCTGAGCAAACAGTGGACTTCATTCCCTTGCCCTGTCAGTATTTCCCACAGTGATTTTGCTGAGCCAGGGGGTGGCTGTTAGAACCCCTGGCAGAGGTGCAGAGTAATGTGTGGTGGAGTCACCAATCAGAACCCCAACAAGACACCTTTCCCTTCCTCTAGGAAGCTCTGGTCCCTCATCAAAACAAGGAGATAATGCCGCATCCCTCCTTTGCACAATTGTTGTGAGGACTGAACAATACAGCAGGTGTGAAAGCGCTTGGACAGTGTATGTGACTCAATCCTGTGAGTGTATTCCCTTCAGTGCATATTTATTCCTTACCCTTGACTTGATTTTCGGCTCTAGGAGCTCTGCTTTTCCTTTCTCACTAGATTTGTCCATTTCTTACCCTCAGCATTTCCTGCCAATGCTCTGTGGTAGGAAAAACTAATTTTGGTCAAAGCAGTAACATGTTTGGTCCCCAGGTGGGACTTGGGGTTTCTCCAATCCAGTCATGGCTACACCAAGTCTCTTTGTCAAGTGATGATTTTTCCAGCCTCCTCTATAGCTAAAGGTGGCTCTGTGATCAAGTCCTGCCCAGTGAGATGTATGGAGAATGTGCTGGGGACTTCTCTGGTTTTTGCCTTTTTTATTGAGAAGGCCAGATGCGGCACAGGAAGGTAGGGGCACTTGGAATGCAATAGAGGTGCCTGGAGCTCTTGCAAAGACAGCTGTGTGACTGCATGAGGCTGTCACCTTAACCTGAAAAAAAAAAAGAGTGCAGCAGGGAAATGGAAGCCATGGAGACCTGTGATGTCCTGGAGCAGATGAATCAGAAAATGGGTGCTTCCTGACTTCTCATAGCAAACAAAAACAAAAAGGAACAAACAAATGTCCAAAAAACAAACAAGAAAAAAGTAAGGCCTTATTTATTTACCTTTAATTCTGAACCTTCACTTAAATTCACTTGAAGTTAACTTTTACAAATTCTAATACTGGCTCTATAGCCAGAAATTCTTATTTCATTAGTCTATTTTATAGATTTGGATATTTTAAACAACTGTCTATTATAGATATTTTCAAACCGATACACAACAGGTTAACTATTATAATGTACTCCCATGCAAGTCCACCCAACTTCAAGTGTAATTCTTGGTCAATTTTACTTCATGTAAACCTATTAATTTCCCCATCCCTCTAGGTTTTCTTCAGACAAATCTTAAACATTTTATCAGTCAATCCACAGATATTCATAATATAGCTCTTAAAGATAAAGACAACTTTAGTGACAAAATGCATGCCATTATCATGCCTGAAGTGTTAAAGTGTTAGTCACTCAGTCATGGTCTATTTTTTGTGACCCCATGGACTGTGGCCCACCAGGCTCCTCTGTCCATGGGGTTCTCCAGGGGAGAATACTGGAATAGGTAACCACTCCTTTCTCCAGCAGATCTTCCCAACCTGGGAACGAACATCGGTCTCCTTCATTGCAGGTTGATTCTTTACAGTCTGAGCCACCAGGGAAGCCCATTATCATGCCTAGACAAGAGTTAATGGCCACTTAGTATCTTCAGTATTCACGGTAAAGTTTCCCTTGTGTGTTCTACTCAGTTGTGTTGACTCGTTGTGACCCTATGGACTGTAGCTTGCTAGGTTCCTGTCCATGGGATTCTCCATGGAATAATATTGGAGTGGGTTGTCATGCCCTTCTCCAGGAGATCTTCCGATTGCGGGTGGATTCCTTTCCCACTGAGCCACATGGGAAGCCCAAAGTTTCCCTTGTGTGGTGGTGTGTGTGCCTGTTCAGTCACGTCCGACTGTCTGCGACGCTATGGACTGCATCCTGCCAGGCTTTGTCCATGGGATTCTCCAGGCAAGACTATTGGAGTGGGTTGCCATTTCCTCTTCCAGAGGATCTTTCTGACCCAGGGATTGAACACGCGTCTTCTTTACTCTCTCATAAATGTTAACGTTTTCACCAATTCTGGATCCCATTTAGTCTCAGGCACTGCAGTTTTTCAATATGCCTGCTAATTCTCTGTAAAATTCCCCCTCTCTTGCTCTCTCTGTTTCTCATGAGAAATGAATCCTTTGCTCTACAGTCATTCACATGCAGCATTTTGCTGATTTCATCTCATTGGTATCATTTAATACACTCCTCTGTCCCCAGCTTTTCCTGCAAATTGGAGTTTAGACCTTGTCTTCTGGTTCAGTCTTCTAATTTGGCAAGAATGGCTCAGAGGCAGTGTGGCATTCATCCACTGGGAGGGGAATACTGTATGGTTGTCCCTATTTTTGTAGAGCAAGCAGATCCTGGTGCTCATTGCCTACAGTGCTTGTGTCATTTGAGGTTGAAAATGGAGATATTTTCATTCTATCTATGCTTCTTCATTTATTAGATGAAATTGTTCTCTGATGAGACACTTCCCTCATCCACTGTTTGGTAACCAGTGTTATAGTTCATGTGCCACACACAGGATAACGGTTTCATTATTTGCCTCTGCTTACCCAATTTCCAAATAATAAATCTATTTCCTAGTATTTAATCACAGCGACCATGAGGTCTTTGTTCCTTTAGAGCCACTATGAACCCCATATTTAATCACAGCTGGTGTGTTTTAATCCATTTTAGTTGTTAGTCTTATTGGCACTCAACTTGTCCCTACATTGTCCCTACGTGATGCAGACTCATAGTGTGAATCTGCCCACACAGGGGCAAGTGCAAAGCCAGCGCTCAGTTAGTGTGGGTTGCAGTACGTCAAAGAACTGAGTGAAGTGTATTGACATCATGCTTGACTGTTTTATTACAACATTATATTACTGTGCTCATCCCTCCACCAGATGTTTGAAACTGGCATTATCCCCTTGGCTGTCTTGGGTGTGATGCATACTACATTTGGAGACTGAAGAATGAAGACACCCTCTCCTTCATATTTCCCGTATTAAGTCTGTGTGAATTTGCATGAAAACAACTGCTTGATAGTTTAACCTGTTTTGTGATTACATTCTCACCTATGACTGGAAACACTGGATAGAGTATGGTGTTGACATTGCAGTCATTAAGGATTACCTTAGTATTGAGATACATTTCCCCCCATTTAACTTCAAAATTAGGCTATTTTCTTCCTGTTTACACACGTTTGGCTATCAGGCATTTCATCCATGATGTCCCACAATTTACCATATTGGTGTTTAGTAATGATGATGTTACTGAAGTGTCTTACAATTCCAGCCCCCGTATCCGACTCTGTGTGACCCCATAGACGGCAGCCCACTAGGCTCCTCTGTCTCTGGGATTCTCCAGGCAAGAATACTTGAGTGGGATGCCATTGCCTTCTCCAATGCATGAAAGTGAAAAGCGAAAGTGAAGTCACTCAGTTGTGCCCGACTCTTAGCGACCCCATGGACTACAGCCTACCAGGCTCCTCCGTCCATGGGACTTCCCAGGCAAGAGTACTGGAGTGGGGTGCCATTGCCTTCTCTGATTTCAGGAGTTAGGAGCATATAAATACTGTCTTTCTAGGGCCTGGAGATACAGGTTTATTCATGGCCTCTCAGAATGATTATTATACTCATTCAGCAAAGTTGGTCCCCAAGGGCAGCTGCCACAGTTGAGTGGGGAATCAGGATGTTTCCAGTACATCTGTTGGCTTTAGGCATAGGCTGTCTTAATTGCTTTCCTAGAAGCAGGAAATTCCACCAGAATTGTTAGCTCTTAATTGCTTTCTTGGAAGCATGAAATTCCACCAGAATTGTTAGCTCCCCAGCTACATTCACAACACCAGCATCCCCGTCTTACATCTCTCTACACTTAAAATGCCTCTAAAATAAATCTGATCAGTGTGCATCAGATTGACAGAAGGTAAAATGCATCTGGAATCCTACTAAGTTAAAAACTCTAGGAAATGGAGAATTAAGCTGCTGCCCAGTCTCTTCAGTATGCTGCTGCTACTGCTGCTAAGTTGCTTCAGTCGTGTCCGACTCTGTGCGACCCCATAGATGGCAGCCCACCAGGCTCCCCATCCCTGAGATTCATCGGGCAAGAACACTGGAGTGGGTTGCCATTTCCTTCTCCAATGCATGAAAGTGAAACTGAAAGTGAAGTCTTTCAGTCGTGTCCGACTCTTCGTGACCCCATGGACTGCAGCCTACCAGGCTCCTCCACCCATGGGATTTTCCAGGCAAGACTACTGGAGTGGGGTGCCATTGCCTTCTCCACTCTTCAGTATAGAGAGGGATATTTATGAATGGAGCTTGAAGAACCAATGCTGAGAGAACCAATATAAGGCATCCAATACAGTGTTCTTAACCCTGTGCTCGCTAGTCCCTTGATATATTCCTCTTCTCCTTCCAGTGCATTTGGCACTACTATTCATAAAACCTGGGTGAAACTTAAAACTCTGTGCTCTAGGCTGCCTAATGAAGTTAGATGTACACTGGAGAAAGAGAGGAATCTCAAAGCCTGAGCATGTTATGTTTTTCAATATAAACTATTTTTGTTTAAATGGAATTCTTCAGAAAATAATTTTACATTCTCAAATCAGCCACCTCCCCTCAAAAGTCTATCCTGAATTTTCTCCCATTCCTCATTTTTCTTATTTCATTCTGCCTTAACAATCTCCACAGGATTATCTCCTACTTCAGGAAGAAAACATGTTCTCATAAAAGAGCTTCACTGTAATATCCTTTCTCTCAAAAATTCACCAATATTTCCAATCTCTCCAGATAATCTGTTTCCATCTTTTCTCATTTTGTGATTTAAACCTACCTAATCTCGTGATTCCTTTTTTAGTATATAATAGATGTTACAAGCCAGTATGGCCTTATAATTGTACTGTCTGTGCTTGAACACAAAGCCCACTACTTACTAGTTATATGATCTTGGATAATTCACTCAGCTTCTTTAAACATCCATTTCTTCTCTGTAAAATATATTGATAAGATTACCTTATTCACAGAATGATAGCAAAAATGAAATAAGAAAATTCATAGAAAGTAATTGAAATACAACCTGCACCCAGGAAATACTCAACAAAAGTGAGTTATTATCAGATAAATGTAGTTCAACCATAATGTACTGGCAGACAATGTGAAGAGCTTATGAAAAAAAAATCTGTTTTCTCTAATCATATTGGTGATGGCAATACTAAGAACTCTATTAATACATGTGTAGGTGGGGTAAATCAAGTAAATAAGTATTTTATTTTCTAATTTTATCATCCCCTTTTATCACCTCATGTGAAGAGTTGACTCATTGGAAAAGACTCTGATGCTGGGAGGGATTGGGGGCAGGAGGACAAGGGGACAACTGAGGATGAGATGGCTGGATGGCATCACCGATTCAATGGACGTGAGTCTGAGTGAACTCCGGGAGTTGGTGATGGACAGGGAGGCCTGGCGTGCTGCAATTCATGGGGTCCCAGAGTCGGACATGACTGTGCGACTGAACTGAACTGAACTTCATCATTGAGAACCAGTATTTCTGGTTTGGCAGAAATATATAAAATTGGTCTGGTACATTTTGTCTTACCAGATAATTTAAAAAAAACCATGAAGGACCACTAGCATAGTCTCAAAACCACTCAGAATTCAACTTGAAGAGGCTTCCACTGGTTGCTGAAGGGCCATCTTAAATTCAGAGAGTGTAGTAAGAAAAATTGTTTCAGTTCACTTCAGTTCAGTTCAGTTGCTCAGTCGTGTCCAAATCTTTGCAACCTCAAAAATTGCAGCATGCCAGGCCTCCCTGTCCATCATCAACTCCCGGAGTTGTTCCAAACTCATGTCCATTGAGTCGGTGATGCCATCCAGTCATCTCATCCTCTGTCATCCCCTTCTCTTCCTGCCCCCAATCCCTCCCAGCATCAGGGTCTTTTACAATGAGTCAACTCTTTGCATGAGGTGGCCAAAGTACTGGAGTTTCAGCTTTAGCATCATTCCTTCCAATGAACACCCAGGACTTATCTTTAGGATGGACTGCTTAGACCTCTTTGCAGTCCAAGGGACTCTCAAGAGTCTCCAACACCACAGTTCAAAAGCATCAATTCTTCAGCGCTCTGCTTTCTTCACAGTCCAACTCTCACATCCATAAATGACCACAGGAAAAACCATAGCCTTGACTAGACGGACCTTTGTTGGCAAAGTAATATCTCTGCTTTTTAATATGCTATACAAGTTGGTCATAACTTTCCTTCCAAGGAGTAAGCGTCTTTTAATTTCATGGCTGCAATCACCATCTGCAGTGATTTTGGAGCCCCCAAAAATAAAGTCTGACACTGTTTCCACTGTTTCCCCATCTATTTCCCATGAAGTGATGGGGCCAGATGCCATGATCTTCGTTTTCTGAATGTTGAGCTTTAAGTCAACTTTTTCACTCTCCTCTTTCACTTTCATCAAGAGGCTATTTAGTTCTTCTTCACTTTCTGCCATAAGGGTGGTGTCACTGCATATCTGAGGTTATTGATATTTCTCCCGGCCATCTTGATTCCAGCTTGTGCTTCTTCCAACCCAGCGTTTCTCATGATGTACTCTGCATATAAGTTGAATAAGCAGGGTGACAATATACAGCCTTGACATACTCCTTTCCCTATTTGGAACCACTTTGTTGTTCCATGTCCAGTTTTAACTGTTGCTTCCTGACCTGCATACAGTTTTCTCAAGAAGCAGGTCAGGTGGTCTGGTACTCCCATCTCTTTCAGAATTTTTCACAGTTTATTGTGATCCACAAAGGCTTTGGCATAGTCAATAAAGCAGAAAGAGATGTTTTTCTGGAACCCTCTTGCTTTTTCGATGATCCAGCGAATGTTGGAAATTTGATCTCTGGTTTGTCTGCCTTTTCTAAAACCAGCTTGAACATCTGGAAGTTCATGGTTGACGTATTGCTGAAGCCTGGCTTGGAGAATTTTGAGCACTACTTTACTGGCATGTGAGATGAGTGCAATCATGTGGTAGTTTAAGCATTCCTTGGCATTGTCTTTCTTTGGGATTGGAATGAAAACTGACCTTTTCCAGTCCTGTGGCCACTGTTGAGTTTTCCAAATTTGCTAGCATATTGAGTGCAGCACTTTCAAAGCATCATCTTTCAGGATTTGAAAGAGCTCAACTGGAATTCCATCACCTCCACTAGCTTTGTTCGTAGTGATGCTTTCTAAGGCCCACTGACTTCACAATCCAGGATGTCTGGCTCTAGGTGAGTGATCACACCATCGTGATTATCTGGGTCATGAAGATCTGTTTTGTACAGTTCTTCTGTGTATTCTTGCCACCTCTTCTTAATATCTTCTGCTTCTGTTAGGTCCATACCATTTCTGTCCTTTATCGAGCCCATCTTTACATGAAATGTTCCCTTGGTATCTCTACTTTTCTTGAAGAGATCTCTAGTCTTTCCCATTCTATTGTTTTCCTCTATTTCTTTGCATTTCTCACTGAGGAAGGCTTTCTTATCTCTCCTTGCTCTTCTTTGGAACTCCGCATTCAGATACTTATATCTTTCCTTTTCTCCTTTGCTTTTCACTTCTCTTCTTTTCACAGCTATTTGTAAGGCCTCCTCAGACAGCCATTTTGCTTTTGTGCATTTCTTTTCCATGGGGATGGTCTTGATCCCTGTCTCCTGTACAATGCCAGGAACCTCCGTCCATAGTTCATCAGGCATTCTGTCTATCGGATCTAGTCTCTTAAATCTATTTCTCACCCACTGCATAATCATAAGGGATTTGATTTAGGTCATACCTGAATGGTCTAGCGGTTTTCCTTACTTTCTTCAGTTTACGTCTGAATTTGGCAATAAGGAGTTCATGATCTGAGCCGCAGTCAGCTCCTGGTTTTGTTTTTGCTGACTGTATAGGGCTTCTCCATCTTTGACTGCAAAGAACATAATCAATCTGATTTTGGTGTTGACCATCTGGTGATGTCCATGTGTAGAGTCTTCTCTTGTATTGTTGGAAGAGGGTGTTTGCTATGACCAGTGCATTCAGTTGGCAAAACTCTATTAGCGTTTGCCCTGCTTCATTCCGTATTCCAAGGCCAAATTTGCCTGTTACTCCAGGTGTTTCTTGACTTCCTACTTTTGCATTCCAGTCCCCTATAATGAAAAGGACATCTTTTTGGGGGTGTTAGTTCTAAAACGTCTTGTAGGTTTTCATAGAACCGTTCAACTTCAGCTTCTTCAGTGTTACTGGTTGGGACATAGGCTTGGATACTATGATATTGAATGATTTGCCTTGGAAACGAGAGAGATCATTCTGTCGTTTTTGAGATTGCATCCAAGTACTGCATTTCAGACTCTTTTGTTGACCATGATGGCTACTCCATTTCTTCTAAGAGATTCCTGCCCACAGTAGTAGATATAATGGTTATCTGAGTTAGATTCACCCATTCCAGTTCATTTTAGTTTGCTGATTCCTAGAATGTCGACATTCACTCTTGCTATCTCCTGTTTGCCTACTTCGAATTTGTCTTGATTTATGGACCTAACATTCCAGGTTCCTATGCAATATTGTTCTTTACAGCATCAGACCTTACTTCTATCACCAGTCATATTCACCACTGGGTATTGTTTTTGCTTTGGCTCCATCCCTTCATTCTTTTTGGAGTTATTTCTCCACTGATCTCCAGTAGCATGTTTTCACCTACTGACCTGGGGAGTTCCTTTTTCAATATCCTATCATTTTGCCTTTTCATACTATTCATGGGGTTCTCAAGGCAAGAATACTGAAGTGGTTTACCATTCCTTCTCCAGCAGACCACATTTTGTCAGAACTCTCCACCATGACCCATCCGTCTTGGGTGGCCTTACACGGCATGGCTTAGTTTCATTGAGTTAGACAAGGCTGTGGTCCATGTCATCAGATTTCTGTGTATGGTTTCATTGTGTCTGCCCTCTGATGCCCTCTCATAACACCTACCGTCTTACTTGGGTTTCTCTTACCTTGGATGTGGGGTCTCTCTTCACAGCTGCTCCAGCAAAGCACAGCCGCTTCTCCTTACCTTGGAGGGAGGTTATCTCCTTACAGCCACCCCTTCTGACCTTGAACGTGGAGTAGCTCCTCTCGGCCCTCCTGTGCCCGCACAGCTGCCACTCCTTGGACGTGGGGTTGCTCCCAGTCATCATTAACTTTTGCTAACTGAAAAAGGAGTCACAACTTGACATTGTGTGCCTCTGTATGGAAATACTCAAAATTCCTCTTCAAGTATTCTTTCTTAAAAATTACAGCTATATCTGGTCAAGCTCACAGATTCAATTATTGATATACAGGAAATACACAGAAAAAAAGAATATTCTAAACTATACCATAGGGATACAATCACTAAAGTCAAGAATGTAGAAAACTCTACAGGTCTCATGATCTACCTTCTCTAATGAATAAATGATGTGAAAAAATGGAGGGTAGATTGGGAACCTATAGATCGAGAGACTTAAAAAAATATTCAAAAACCTAGGCAAAATTGAACTTCAGTGTTTGAGTATACATTTGTGTGATAAAACTGTATGGAAAATCATGAAGGTGATTATTATAAACGTTAGAATAGTGGTTACATTTAAGCGTGGAAGGAGTGGGTCGTCTTTGGACAGGGTAGAGAGAGGCCTTCTGGATTGACTGGCAAAGTCCTAATTGCTGATTTGAGTGGTGGTTACAAGCGTGTTTTCCTTCTAAGTCAATAAGTTATAATTTTGTGTTATGCAATTTTCTGTATTTGTGTTGTATTTTACAATAAAATTAAGTTGAAAATGATTAATTAAGTAGTGACCAGATATTTCCTACACTTTCTTTAAAAAACAAAAAAGCCTTTGATGAGACTTCCCCCTCTGACTAATGCACTCTTTCAAAGTTCTAGGCAGATCCACCAGAGACAATTGCCCCATCACAAAGATCAAAAGTGTTTTGTTCAAGGTTAGTCTCTGTGTATATTTCTGGTCAGTGTTTCTCTCTCAGGTATATCTGCCTTCTCCTGAATCCCAAGGATGATGGTTTGTGAAGACCTCCAGTCACCATTCCTCATTTCTCCTTAAGGGTTCTAAAAGTTAATTCATCCTTTGGTCTCTAACAGAGATAATACTAAATAGCAGTTATGCTAATATTCACATGATTAATACAAATCACCAAGGTAAAGGAAGTGTCCCTGGTCTGTCCTGCTTCCTTGCTATTGCTAACTTTATGTGAACACAATTCCCTAAACCTTGACAAGTTCTCCCAGAGACATTTTAGTAAGTCTATTCGAGGTTCACAGAATGCCCAGGAAAGTCTTCAGCACATGGCTTCTGCACATTTACCCTCTCATTTCTTCCTATTCATGTGAATAGGTGTGCACATTCTCTTTAAGTGATAGCCAATAATTAAGTCTTTCTACCTGAGGCAAAAAGAATGAAGAGGATTGACATCTAATAGCTTAGGAACAGCACACAGCTAGTAAAATAGTGGCAACCAGGCTGAAACCACCAAGCATCCAAGTGTGTTAGACATAGGACATTTTCTTCTACCCCTGAAATGTTCATAACAAAATTTTTGTTTTAAATCAGTTACTAATTTTTATATTCTGGCTTGTTGTTGGATTTATTTAATATGACATTATCCCATACTAGCAAATTACATTTTCCCAGGATCATTTTTTCTATTTCAGTTTGATCTAAATTAAGATAATTTACAAACCAGCTCTTCTAGGCTTTGGCACAAATGTTACAAATTCTAAGAGTGAGATTCTATTGCTTAGGATCTTATGGACTTTGTCCATCTCAGAGGTCTTAATTGGCTTAGTTATGCTGATACCCACAACACCTGTAAGGTTCCAATATGACACTGATTCTTTCTTAAGATCAAACCCAGTATCAGCAGTAAGAAGGTTCTAGGCCCCCAGAATTAGAGGGAAGCCTAATTCTGTGGACCTCAAGTGTACTCCAGGGAGGTTAGCGAGGAAGGTACACCAGAATACAGTTGATTAGAAGAATACAAGAGATCTGAGTCCTGTACCTGTCTATCTGACCCACCACCACATCACAGGCTAGCCATTGTCCAGGCACCTGCACAAATGCTATAGGTTGCGCAGCTAGACTGGGACAAGGGTCTCATTGGAAACTTCTTCCAAGCAGACACAGCCCAAGTGCTTAACATAAAAAGAGGTTATAAGCCCATCTTTACACCATGAAAGCCATCAGCCAAAGTTACAGGCTTATTTATTGGGGTGCGGTGGTGGGGGGAGGAGCGCACTGGAAAGGGTTTCAAATTAATGTCTGATCTAAGGTCGCATTTCCAAGGTTCAGCTTCATCTTCCTGTATTTCAAGAGCACCCCCCTAATCACTAATTTCTTCTTTCAGTTGCTGGGTAAACCTTTAACTCCTATCCTACCTCCATTTGTTCAATAGGAATGTTCATTTTCACTAGAATCGGAAATCAGGTGTGCCTGTCTAGGTTTAATCATTACATCGTGGTCAAATCGCTCTCCCGGAGCGCACAAAAATGAATGGAAATTTTCAGTTTTTTTTTTTTGTTTTAAAAAAAGAGGCTTTTGGACCTCAGCCAGGACTAAGGATGCGGGAGGCCGAGCATACGGATGGCAGCTAGGGGTCAATCCCCGCCCGGCACCGGGTCGGCCTTGGAAGAGTCGGAAGTGGTCGGGGTTTGGGGGAGGAGATCCGCTCACACACAACAGGAGAGGCTGCGCCGCCATATCTGCTGCTGCCGCTGCAGTTGCGAATGCAGTGTCGGGACCCGGCTGCCTCCACGCCGCCGCTAAGGTTCGTGTCGCTTCCCCATCCCGACTCCCACTCTTGCCGCCTCACCCCCGGCGGCACTGCCGTCTCTTTCCTCCCATTAAACCCGTTCCCTCCCCGCATCTATCAGGGCTGAAGACGATGGACCTGGGCAGCAGCAGCAGCAGCGACTCGGCTCCCGACTGCTGGGACCAGGTGGACATGGAAGCACCGGGTTTGGCCCCGAGCGGGGACCGAGCCTCCTCGGCGTTGGCGGCGGCCGCCGCCGAGGTGCAGCATGAGCCCCTCAGCTCGGCCTTCGGCCGTCAGCTCAACATCAACGCCAAACCCTTCGTGCCTAACGTCCATGCCGCGGAGTTCGTGCCGGCCTTCCTGCGGGGCCCGAGCCAGCCGCAGACCCCCCCGAATGACGCCCCCGGATTCTATGAAACCTGTACGGGCGCGGGCAACCCTCAAGGTAAAAGGCTGGGACGGGGGGCACCTGTGGAACATTCCAAAGAGGAACAGTTATTGTGGCGTGAAGGTTCCAATTCAGCCGTTACCATGGAACTTTCAGAACCTGTTGTAGAAAATGGAGAGGTGGAGATGGTTTTAGAAGAGTCATGGGAGCACAATAAAGAAGTAAGTGAAGCCGAGCCAGGGGGTAGTTCCTTGGGAGATTCGGGGCCCCCAGAAGAAAGTGGCCAGGAAATGATGGAGAAAGAGGAAATCAGAAAATCGAAATCTATGGTCGTACCCTCAGGTGCTCCTAAAAAAGAACACGTAAATGTGGTATTCATTGGGCATGTCGATGCCGGGAAGTCAACCATTGGAGGACAGATCATGTTTTTGACAGGAATGGTTGACAAAAGAACACTTGAGAAATATGAAAGAGAAGCTAAAGAAAAAAACAGAGAAACTTGGTATTTGTCCTGGGCCTTAGATACAAACCAGGAAGAACGAGACAAGGGTAAAACAGTAGAAGTGGGTCGTGCCTATTTTGAAACAGAAAAGAAACATTTCACAATTTTAGATGCCCCTGGCCATAAGAGTTTTGTCCCAAATATGATCGGTGGTGCTTCTCAAGCTGATTTGGCTGTACTGGTAATCTCTGCCAGGAAAGGAGAGTTTGAGACTGGATTTGAAAAAGGTGGACAGACAAGAGAACATGCAATGTTGGCAAAAACGGCAGGGGTGAAATATTTGATAGTGCTTATTAATAAGATGGATGATCCCACAGTAAATTGGAGCATTGAGAGATATGAAGAATGTAAAGAAAAGCTAGTGCCCTTTTTGAAAAAAGTCGGCTTTAGTCCCAAAAAGGACATTCACTTTATGCCCTGCTCAGGGCTGACCGGGGCAAATATTAAAGAGCAATCAGATTTCTGCCCTTGGTACACTGGATTACCATTCATTCCATATTTGGATAATATGCCAAACTTCAGCAGATCCATTGATGGACCAATTAGACTGCCAATTGTGGATAAGTACAAGGATATGGGCACTGTGGTCCTGGGAAAGCTGGAATCAGGATCCATTTTTAAAGGCCAGCAGCTTGTGATGATGCCAAACAAGCACAATGTGGAAGTTCTTGGAATACTTTCTGATGATGCTGAAACTGATTATGTAGCCCCAGGTGAAAACCTTAAAATCAGACTGAAGGGAATTGAAGAAGAAGAGATTCTTCCAGGATTCATACTCTGTGATCCTACTAATCTTTGCCATTCTGGACGCACATTTGATGTTCAGATAGTGATTATTGAGCACAAATCCATCATCTGCCCAGGTTATAATGCAGTGCTGCATATTCATACTTGTATTGAGGAAGTTGAGATAACAGCCTTAATCTCCTTGGTAGATAAAAAATCAGGAGAAAAGAGTAAGACACGGCCCCGCTTCGTGAAGCAAGATCAAGTGTGCATTGCCCGTTTAAGGACAGCAGGAACTATCTGCCTTGAGACATTCAAAGATTTTCCTCAGATGGGTCGTTTTACTTTAAGAGATGAGGGTAAGACCATTGCAATTGGCAAAGTTCTGAAACTGGTCCCAGAGAAGGACTAAGCAGTTTTCATGATGCCCCTATACAATACTGTGAGAATTGACTATGATAAAGTTCACCATCTTCTCTTATTTACTACACATTGACAAACTTTTCTCCATATTTTGCAAAGAAAAATTTCACAGCAAAAATCCATGTTTTGTCAGCTCTCATGTTGAGATCTCAGTTATGTCACTGTTGAATTTACCCACAATTTCCTCCTCCTATTCCATTCTGCTTCCTTGAACAGAATCAGTAAAATCTTTGTAACTGATGTGGATGTAATTGTCTATAACAATGAAAAATTAATATATTTTTAATTTTTCATTTTCCTTTAGGATACTTAGACAACCCTTGTTCCAATCAGACCAATCAGAGTGTGTCAGTGTGTGTGTACATGTTAAAGACAACTAACATGTGAATAAAATATTCCATTTGAAACTCTTACTGGTATTTGAAGTGCTTTTAAATATTTTAAAAATTTGTCTATAATACTTCTCAGTTAGCTTTTTCACTTTCTCAAATAACTGAATACATCTTATTACCTGGGTTTTTAAAAACGGTCTTGTACTCACTGCTTTAAATGAAGAATTTACAAATAATGCACAGGTTTGTGTTAAAGGAAAGGTTTTAATTTTGATGAAAAAAATTTTAGAGCTCTTCCCAATGAACTTTGTTTTCTGTGTTCAAGTCCAGTCAATAAAGGAGCTCTTCTGCTTCCTTACTTGGTATTTGGGGAAAAAAAAAAAGCTCATGCCATCTACCAAGTCCTCAAATGTTGAACATGGCCAGATTACAAATATACCTGGGAATTCAGGTAGTATGTTGACTAGATTGTTATCTGTACTCCCTGGGCTTCACTGGTGGCTCAGACAGTAAAGAATCCGCCTTCAGTGTGGGAGACCTGGGTTCGATCCCTGGATTGGGAAGATCCCCTGGAGGAGGGCATGGCAACCCTCTCTGGTATTCTTGCCTGGAGAATCCCCAAGGACAGAGGAGCCTGGTATGCTACAGTCCCTAGGGGGTTCACAAAGAGTTGGACATGACTGAGCGACTAAACAGCACAGCTTCATCTTAACACACCGCTTTGTTCTGTTCACTGAGAACCTTGTGGTGTGGGGCACAACACAATAAGGGGCATTACTATTGAGAAGATAAATACTTGTAATAGTAAATCAGTCATTCACTGACAACTAAGGGTTAATGAGAGTCCTGAGCTTAGAAATGGGGAGACCATTCCACTCTCCCATTCTTCACTGCTTGGGGTTAGTAGGAAAGGTGAGGGGTCATTTTTACAATCATATCACAACACACTCTTGGGGTCAGAGATAACAGGACTTGTGCATGAAGAGTACATTGAGGAAAACACCAACTGTAGATCCTGAGGTGACTACTTTTATTGCCAGGAGAGAGGCTTTATAACCTGTGTAACTCAACAACTGCAAGAACTTTCTGTCTTGGTAAGTGGATAGTGGCCCAGTGTAAACACTGCCCAGTGGTGGGCACATCCATTTCCTCACACTCATGGGGTGGTTTAACAAGGGTGGGGATTGCTGCTGGAACACCCTGGGCAATGCTCAGGACCCTTCTCCACGGTCCCTTTGTTTGTGTCCCCATGTACCTTCAGAATTAGAGATAGCCACAGGTCTTTTCAGAGCATCAGTAGCATGGCTCTGTATCATCCAACCATAGATCTTCAGGACACCCACAAAGGAAAAGAGGTTTTTTATTTTGTCATATGTCAGCTGACCTAACCCACAGGGATGTGTCTCATGTTGTCTTGGACCCAGTCCTTTAGTAATTAGAATATCAGTGGCAAGAGTTTCATCTTATTTTAGAGTTCGTTCTTTTGCCTCTGTGCTCTGAACTTTGTACAAAGTGGAGTGTTTGCTAAAAGTTTTACTGTGGCAGCCACTTTTAAAAAATCTGTTTCTGATGCTGCATCAATCTCAATGATTTTACAATTTTAGTAATTTACCAATAGGATCATTGTAGATAGCATCCACTAATAGGCCAAAGCCACAAGGCAGAACAGAACTTTCTCCATCCAATTTGGATAACTTCCCATCAACCCTAACTGTCTCCTAAATGTCTTTCTCATTAGCCAGTTGTATAGAAACTTCTCCACCAGGAACTCTGAAATATATATATATATATATATATATATATATAAAACAACATTCAGAAATCAGGACATAAATCTTTGGGAGTGGATTTTAGAAACCAATAATTTTCATTTCAGAGATGATCCAGGTGGTTGGAGACTCTTTAGGAAAATATATACACTCGTAACAGTTTTTTTCTAGCTTCATGAATAACTTTTCTCTGTAGTTCTTAATGTCTGGTAGTGTTCTCCAATACTGGCCATTAAGGCCATTCACAAGCACAGTACTGTTTCCCCAGGGTATACAAAACAGTGTCCCTTCAGAGGTCCCCTGTTGCCTCTAATTTAGACCTATTTAACTTAACTGTGCTAAGAGCATCTCAAATTCCTGACAAGCAAGGTCAGTGTAGAAACTCCCCAAGTCTGGCTGCATCCTGTAAATACATCATGAACTTCCTACTTCAGGATTTCTCAATATGTGCCTAGCCATTTCACTCTTGGCAACTTTTCTCCCAAGGCTCTTCCTTTTATTCTTCTGATCATTATAGGACAAATAGGAAATTTAGGAAAGGGGGCCAATTTATTTGGTACTTCAGCAAAGACCCATGAAAGAAAGAAAGTGGAAGGTTTGAGCTGGGCAGAAGCTAGCAGGTCTCCACATTACTCAACTTCGAGTACCTTTCTCTGGTACCCAGGACAAATTGTCAGTGCTATTAATATCCATTATGGTTACCATTCCTGTCTCCCAATAGACAAATCGTTTCTCAAAATAGACCTTTTAACAGTGCCATGACTCTGATTTACTACAATGCAAGAACCTGTTCTTTTTAAAGTTTACTTATGCACATTTTGCAGTGCAAATATTCAACTCACACATTAATTAAAATGGCCTATTTAGCAGCAGGAAAATTATTACTGTTTCATGGTCATTCAAAAAAAATTATCCAGCAACCACAGAAATTCTGCCAAAACCTGAGCATTTGGACATGTTCACATTGATCCAATGCCTGTTTCTATGTTCAGTATGATTCTATATTTTCTTTCTTTTAAATTTTTAAAATTTATGTATTAATTGAAGGATCATTGCTTTCCAGAATTTCATTGTTTTCTGTCAAACATCAACATGGGATTCTCTATTTTCTGTTGAAGGTATTGACATTTTTTCATTTGTCCTAGTTTTCATTTAACAATATCTACTCATGTTTGGCCACTGAGGGGAAGGAAAGTTTGATCCCAGATTTCTCAGTAGGGACACGACCACTTCCACAGGGTGGGGAAAGTGGGCTTGCCTTAGAATTTGGGAGAGGCTTCTTCAAAACACCCTGGGTGTGCTCATGTTCGACCAATCACCAAAATCAACAAGGGAAAAGGAAGAGAAGATAAAACCCTTCTGTATGAACATGCCACGAATGAGAAAACAAAACGAGGGGGGGAAAAAAAGTTTTGCTTGTATGTAAGAGAGTACAGTATACAGTTTGACACTGTAGCCTATAGAATATTGACTGTAGGCTTCCCTTACAGTTCCATCTTGCACTCAACACTGCCAGATCATTTTAGAGGAAAATCGTCTAAATTCTAGGGGGATTCTCTTTTCCTTCACTTACCCTTTAAAAATCGTAACAGTTTCTTTATAACTCAGTGGATGAAAAGTTCAGTCAAGTTCTAAGAATCAATCAAAAGGGGTTTCAGCAAAGCCCCTTGTTTTCTACTCAGATTAATGTTAAACAATCCGAATTTACATGGACACATAATTTGCAGATAGTTCTCAGCCCCCTAAGGAAGATGTTTGTATCTTTCACTGTTGAACTTAAAAAGTTCAAAGAATACGTGCCCCCAGTTTTAGAATGAGAGGACCAAAAAAAAAAAAATAAGGTTTATAGCTCTCACTTGATATGATATATATCCAATAAGTAAATTACAGCTCTTTCCTCACATTTGGAACTCTGATTAAAAGTCTTCCTCTAATCTCTGAGATTTAGATGAATTATCTCCTCCCCAAACTGCTTTTACTAGCTCTACCACAGTCTTTCAGTGACCTTTTGCCACAGCAATAAATTTACAGAAGAAGAACACATTGTTACGTAGCAGATGAGCAAGAAAGACTCCCAATGACATCTGCCGGTTTAGCTGACATTTTCTGGATTAAAGGTTTGTTGTTCAGTGATTAAGTGGTGTCTGGCTCTTTGTGACCCTATGGACTGCAGTACCAGGTTCCTTCTGTTCTCCACTATCTTATTAAAGGTTAGTGTTTGACTTCCACCTTTGTATTTCATTTTGCACCCTGCTTTAACTGATGCTCACGACATATATTATTTAGCTTTCCAAACTGCTTTAGCTTCTTTTGTCAATTTTGTAAGGTATAAATGAACAGGTGAAATAAAATATACTAATACATTTAAAAATATGTAAAGGGTTAACTCTTTGAGTGATGCTAATGGCAGAATGCTCCATCCCCATCTGTGTCCTTCAACGCACACGAAACCAAAATAACTCTGAAAGGGTAAATGAGCCTCAAGCATGCATTTTACACATTTGAGAAGGGAACATCGAGGTTCGAAGGGAAGGAGATACATCTAGGAGGTTTTACCCTTAAAGGATGGTGATTCAGGACAGATATGTGGTGGCTTCACAAGATCCTGGTGGTGGATGAAAAGTTGCTGTGACCAAATTGAGCATAATTCAAGAACATTTGCCTCTATGGATGGAACACTACTTAAGGCCTGGAGGGAATTTCAGGGCATGAGAAAGGTCATATTGATTTCCCAGCAGAATCTGAGCTGGGCCTCCAGGTGGCTAGGGGACATATACACATCAGATTCATTCTGTGAGACAAAGAGGTCAAAACCTCTGGCACTACTGGTAGCATGGCAGCCAACTCTGAGGATGGTGATATCAAGCCTCACAGATCCCCAAGTGTCAGTGTTCAGTCTCACACTATCTACCAATGCCTGGCTGAATTAGCAGCATCTCATCTATTTACACCTCTCTAGTTCACAGTATGAGCAGTGCCACCCAATAGGTTTGGCTCTTTGTCTGCTAGTCTCTTCATTAACTGATGCTCACCCCATTTAATCCAGTATTTAGGGATATTTTGTTTACTTGCCTGTAGGTAGTCAGATTGGATAGCAGTGAGCAGATAGTCTTGGCTGAGTTCATAAAAAATATCCAAAGTAATGACCTGGGAAAATTCCTCACAGAAAATATAAAGCTTGTTGTGCACCCATTTAGAGCCATATGGATGAGAGCTCCACTTGAGGATGGCAATTAAGGCATCTAATAAGATGATTTCAGCAATGATATCCTCACAGCCTTGTGCAAGCATGTTAAATTCCAAGAACAGTGCTATATGGTAAAGTTCCATGGCTTCTTCTGTTTGGCTTCCCTGCAACGAGAGCCTGAACTTCACTGAGACTCCCTACAGAGGTGCTACAGTGCAAAACAGGTCCATCATGTCATTTGTTTTTTTTTTTTTTTTGGTATAATTCTTGTGGGAGTCCTCAAAGTTCAGTCTGATTTCTTCACCAGTCCATATTCTCCTTTGTAATAAATTTCGAAAAAATGGAGACTATGCTGAAATAATAGCCTTGTGAGCTTTGAGCTATCATCTAAACAGTTCTAATTTCAACCAAAATCAGAATTCAGTCTTTTTTAATGCTTAATCTTTCAGTGCTGTACTAAAATAAATGTGAAGTCTGAGTAAGATTGCTCTCAGAAATAATATAAAATTTAGGCCAGAGAACATAGAGTTTACTTAGTGTAGAAGTTTCTTGAGAATGAAATCTCAAGATACCAGATCTCTTCCTGAGGCCACAGACAATCAGGCCATTAGACAAGTTCCACTTTTGGTGCCCGCTGTGTTGAGGTTAACGAATACCAGTTAGATCCTAGAATGGAAGGAGAAGATCCATGTTTCAAGATGCTGTTGGTCTTATTCTTATATTTTTGTTTTAGTTTTGTGATTAATAAGTGCAGTTCAAAGTCACCTGTGACTCCTAAGAGGAAAAGACAGCTGCATGAAAGGCAAAAATTATTCCTGAAAAAATAGTTTGAATTTTCCATGTACCGTGCATACCTTCTCTCACATGCCCCTTTAGCTTTTCCTAGGCACATCCCTTGGAGAAGGCAATGGCACCCCACTCCAGCACTCTTGCCTGGAAAATCCCATGGACGGAGGAGCCTGGTGGGCTGCAGTCCATGAGGTCGCTAAGAGTCGGACACGACTGAGTGACTTCACTTTCATTTTTCACTTTCATGCATTGGAGAAGGAAATGGCAACCCACTCCAGTGTTCTTGATTGGAGAATCCCAGGGAGGGGGGAGCCTCATGGGCTGCCATCTATGGGGTCGCACAGAGTTGGACACGACTGAAGCGACTTAGCAGCAGCAGCAGGCACATCCCTAGACCTAAACTTTCCTGACATTTTGGTAACCAGGTAGATTTTAAATTAATTATTTTTATTTGAGTTTTCTGTTGAACCCTCTATGAAAACTTACCTAACTCTTGTTTCTGTTGTTTAGCTGCTAAGTCGTATCCTAGTCTTTGTGACCCCATGGACTGTAGCCCACTAGGCTCCTCTGTCCATGAGATTTCCTAGGCAAGAATACTGGAGTGGGTTTCCATTTCCTTCTCCAGGCAATCATCTCGACCCAGGGATGGAACTTGTGTCTCCTGCATTGGCAGGCAGATTATACTTCCTTAAAAAAATGTTCTTTATTGGGTTTTCTTTGGATTTGTTGTTCAAGCCCTAGTAGCAGTGGACAATGCTTGTCCATTTGAATTTAGATGATAATGAAGGAGAAACCATATCAACAGGAAGGCGCAAAGATGACCTCTGTGTGTCAGTCTCTAGAGGTGAAAGATGAACACTTGTCAGCAACTACTCAGCAAAATATGTATTTTCATGTTTAAATCTGCCTTTTAGGGGAAAATATGTTTTGTGAAGCACTTGTAAGATACTTTTTTGCAATGTTAAGACATTTATGTTTTTTTTTAGGACTGAACTCAAAGGGAAATGTTTATTTGACTTTTTAAAATAATTATTCGATTGAACTTCAACTTAGTGTTGAAAGCTACTATTAAAGCAGCAGTGATGGGTGCTATTCCCTGTTCTGCAATGGTTTACTCTGTCTACTAAGGAGTTTACTTTCAAACCTCATTACAGATAGCCTTACTCAAAGAATTACCGTCACACACTAAAGGTATTGTACTATTTTCTAGTAATGCTGTTGTATGAACAATATTTTATAAAATGTTGTCTTTTTGTCCTACAGATTGCAATAGCTGTTATGTAATTGTTGTATTGGCAAGTCTTTTGATTTTTTTCCCCCTCTCAAAAATTCTCAGATCATGAGTCAGTCTTACATATTCTGAATATTTTAATACTGTGGCCATTTCTATAGAAAGATTACTTGCAGGTGCGTATCTTGAAAGTAACCTCTTGTGTTTGTGTTTACATGGGTTCTGTCTAAAAGCTGAGATGAGCTCTGGAAGCTTCATCACATACTTGCACATGACTGTGTATCTGGGTTCCAAGGGCAGGTTGGATGGAACCCTGCTTTTAGGTGGGGTGGCTGAAAGATGACGATTCCTGAATTCTACTTGCTGTTTATGTACCACATCTTTACTTCAGAGAGGTAGTATTTTCTACAACACTGCATTTTTTGTGGTTGTGTTGTTACTGGTATAAAGTCAAGTACCTGCAATGCTAAAGGCTCAGAAATTTTTCTGAAACTGATTTCGTGTCCTGTGCAAGTATTTTCTACAACGTGCATAACAAGCACTTTATAAAACTTGTTTAAACTTTAATTGTACATAGTGTTTTTTAAAGAAATATATATATATAGTATTTTTTTCCTCCAGGATCGCCTTAGGAAATTACAAACTTGAATTCATCTGTGTGAAGCATTGTAAAATGATACATTTCTCTTTTGAGTATCATTACAGCTGTACAAAGGTTTTCACTCGCTCTATTTTTCTACTGTTACTGACAAGCATGCAACACTGACTTTATCCTACATATAACTGGTGTTTCAAATAAATGGCATTGATAGAAACAAAACAAAACAATACATGTGATCTGAGTTTGCAGATAGAACAGCTACGATGAAGGGTAAGTTCTGCTCTCGGCCACCTTGTTGTCCCCACCTCTTCCAGTAGATCCTATTATCAGAGAAGTGGCCAGAATCAAAATATATCCCCTTCCTGACGTAGAATATACCTAGCATGGTGCTGAAGAAATTGTGGACCTCTTTTTTCTTTCCATTTATGTTTTAGACAGTGATCTTAGTAATCCAGAGAAGGGACTCTGACCCATGGCACAGGGGTAGTGTACCATGAAGCTACTAATTAGAATCCTGAATAAGCCACCTCACCCCTCTTCTATGAAACTCTGGTGCCTCATGAATGACATAGAAGGAATAAGACCTGCAAGGCCTGTACTTGCCCAGCCTCAAGACCAAAGAAAGAACCTGGAGTCAGTGATAGAGACATCAGTGATTTAATGGGGGTGTGTGTGTGTGGGGGTGATCTTATGTGTCTGAAGCAAGGTCTTGGAGCAACAACCTACAATGTGTGGTGAAAGGTGGCAGTCTTTGTGACATGGTAGCTGTCTTTGCTCCCAGGGGTATGGGGAGGTCAGCTCATCAGTCACCAGGGAAACCAGGAGAGGAGCACACCCTTCACTACCCTTTTGATAAACTAACAAGTGGAGATGTTCTTATCTAATGTTCTGTTCTAAGATTAGAATAGTCATTAGCTGGGGCTAGGGACAAGTGCATAAGCATTTACTGATTAGGCTCTATGATTAAAAGGGAAGGTCAGTCATGTGAATATGGTGTAAGTAAAGCAGGAACTCGGAGAAAGCAATGGCACCCCACTCCAGTACTCTTGCCTGGAAAATCCCATGGATGGAGGAGCCTGGTAGGCTACAGTCCATGGGATCGCAAAGAGTCAGGCACTACCGAGCGACTTTACTTTCACTTTTCACTTTCATGCAATGCATAAGGAAATGGCAACCCACTCCAGTGTTCTTGCCTGGAGAATCTCAGGGACGGGGGAGCCTGGCAGACTGCCATCTATGGGGTCGCACAGAGTCGGACACGACTGAAGCGACTTAGTAGCAGCAGCAGCAGCAGCAAAGCAGGAACTGGTTGAGCAAGGCATGTACAGAAAGTAAGGGAATAGCCGTATTGTGTGGCCTGATCAAACACCTTGTTTATAGGATTGTTGTGAGGACTGGACTGAACAAGGTAGCAGGTAGGAAAATGTGGCTCAGTTTTTGTGAGTTAATTCCCTTCAGCGCATAGTGAATCCTTACCCTTGACTATGATTTTGATCCTAGGAACTCTGCTTTTCCTTCTCACTAGATTTGTTGATTAGTGACCCAATAGCCTTTCCTACCAATGCCCTATGGTATGAAACACTGATTTTTTTCAAAAAGAAGCAATAAGTCCAGCCCTAGGGGGTAGGAGTGGGGCAAGGGGGACTCATAATTTCTCTAGTCCCGTCATGGCTATTCTCATTCCCCTTTGTCAGATGATGGTTTTTCCAGCCTCCTCTACACTTAAGGATGGCCATATGGCCCAGTTCTTCCCAATGATGTATACAGGAATGTGTTGGGGACTTTTATAGGAAAAAGATGGTAATTGGGATGTGATAGAGATGACTGGAACTATACTGTGACAAGCATATGGTCATAGAGTCAACCTGTTACAAAAAAGCTGAGCAGGAGGATGGAAGCTGTGGTATCCTTATGACATCTTTGAACAGTTGAACCAATGCAAGTGTACTTCTAGATTTTTTATAAGGAGAGGGAAAAAGAGTAAGGCATTCTTTAGATCATTGTCTCTAAACTTTAGCCACATAGTAGACTCATTTGAAAGTAACTTTTAACAATACTAATGCCCTTGCTTCATATCCAGGAATTCTGATTAATCAGTCTATATTATGGCTGTGGACATTTAAAAAATATCTTTGTTATACTGTCAGATACATAACAAAATGTACCATTGTAAAAAACCCAGGTAGATCTCACATAGCTCCAACAGTTAAGAAATCTTATTTAATTTTATTTAATCTACATTCCCACCTACTTCTCTTTATTTGCAGATTACTTTGAAATTAATCTAAATATCATATCACTTAATAAAAGATTATTTCAGTATGTATTTCTAAAAGACATAGTTAAAAAATACAAGCATAGTAACATTATAACATATAAAGTTGTAATTCCTAAATATCTTCAAATATTCATTCTTAGTTTAAATGTTCCAGTTGTGTCATATATCTTTTTTTAAAATTTGATTTCCAAATCAAGATCCAGTTTATGCCCATGCATTATAATTTGTCAACATGATTATTAAGTCTCTTTCAACCTATAGGTTGTCCCTTCTTTTGTTTTTCTTGCAATTTATACATTAAAAATTTTGGGTCCTTTATTTCTCTAGAGTTTCACACAATCTGGATTTTGCTGACATCCTGTCATTGTTTAACAAGTCTGTCTCCTGACTTCCCTGTAAATTGGTTGTTAGAAGCTTCATTGGAGTCAAGTTTTTCTTCTTCCCTCTTTTTTAAAGCAAGAATACTTCACAGGGCCCTGTGATGGACAGGGAGGCCTGGCACACTACAGTTCATGAGGTTGCAAAGAGACACAACTGGGTGACTGAACAACAACTTCACAGGTAGTGCTATGTACTTCTATCTGGATATACATAATATCTGGTCATCTCTTGTTTTATGATGGAAGCAGACACTGATGATTAGTGCCTAGATCCAGTATTTCATTGAAGTTTATAGTATGAAGATATTCTATTTATCTTTGTTCATTTATTAACTAGCATACCTCTCTAAAGAGAATATTTTCCTCACTAGTTATTTGATTAAACAGTAGCTATATAGATAGAAGGATAATTATTTGATGCTTTCCTTCTATATAAGAGTTTTGAAATTATGAATTTATTTCTTAGCACTTTTAAAGGTGACCACAGAGTAAATTTTAGGATCACCATGAATATAATATCTAAGGACACTAAATGTGTTCAAACCTGTTTACTTATCATTCTTATAGATACTCAAACTGTACCATTTTAAGGCATTTAGGCTCTTCAGAATAGCTCTTGAATCCTTTTTACACGACCTTGGTAGGCCTTCCCCTTTTCTGGTGCATCAAGTTGCTCAAGGCTCACCTTATACTTTTCTTGAAATCAGTTAATCTAGATTTATTTTTTAGTGGAAAATTCTTCTTGCTTTGTAAGGGGGCAGAGCTATTCTTTTTAAAGGAAAATATAGTACGAGTTTATACTGATACTACCCATTCAAATTCAGGGCTCCAGGGTATTTGCTTTATGACCTTGACCTTTCATAAGCATATCCTTTCTATGAAGCCACAAGTCTTGACTCCCAGTGAAACCAAATAATTAAAAATTACTCATTAATGTTTTCCCACAATTCACAACCAACAGTGTCCAAAAAATCATGCCAACACTACCAATAAAAATACTGATTCTGAAA
The DNA here is from genome assembly GCF_001704415.2 of Capra hircus. Classification (NCBI taxonomy): domain Eukaryota; kingdom Metazoa; phylum Chordata; class Mammalia; order Artiodactyla; family Bovidae; genus Capra; species Capra hircus. The sequence continues at coordinate 14,810,090 of NW_017189516.1, forward strand.
ACAGTTTAAAGTTTTTGTGTGATTGTTTTGGTCCTCAAGTTATACCCTCTAGGAATGTGCAGAACAAATGGCTTTATTTTAAAATCATTAAACATTGTTTCTGTATGGTAATGATACCAGTTGGATGCACAATGAAGTATAGTTGGTTCATTTTGCTTTTCCTTGATTTTAACTTAATTGGTTTTTATAAATATGCAGAAAATTTATATAATACCAATGTCAAACCTATAAAACAATGTATTTTAGCAGAATCCAGCTTGGCTTCTTGTTCCTACCACTCTGAACATTCTTACATATGTACATTATTTTTAGTTTGGTGATTACAGTTGATATGTATTCATACTTACCATGAGAGGTAAGCAATAATGTACTATACAGCTTCCCCATCTTGATTTTTCCTCACTTGTCAATATATCCCAGAGAGTGTTTCAAATCAATATATAGAAATAGTCATCATTCATTTAAAAATTTTTTATTTTAATTGGAGGATGTTTTACAATGTTGCATTGGTTTCTGTCATACAAAGAGACGAACCCAGCCATAAGTATATATATATATGTATATATCATCCCTCTGGAGGCTCCCTCCTACTCACCCCCCCGCCTCATCCCACCACTCTAAGTCGTCATAGAGTGCTAGGCTGGGCTCCCTGTGTTGTATGGAAGCTTCAAAATGGCTGTCTATTTTACTCATTGTCGTGTACATATGTCAATGCTACTCTCTCAGTTTGTCCCATTCTCTCCCTCCCTCACTGTGTCCACAAGACCATCCTCTAAGTCTGAGTCTGTATTGCTGCACTACAAATAAGTTCTTGAGTACCATTTTTCTAGATTCCATATATATGCTTTGTTGTTGTTTTAGTCACTAAGTTATGTCTGACTCTTTTGCGACCCCATGGACTTCAGCCTGCCAGGCTTCTCTATCCATGAGATTTCCCAGACAAGAACACTGGAATGGGTTTCCATTTCCTTCTCCAGGGGTATCCCTGCGCCAGGGAACCAATCTGAGTCTCTTGCATTGGCACGTGGATCCTTTACCACTGAGTGACATGGGAAGCCCTATATATATGTATTAACATATTTGTTTTTCACTTTCTGACTTACTTCACTCTATGTAATGGGCTGTGTTCATCCACCTCATTTCGACTAATTCATTTTTTTTTCCTTTTTATGGCCGAGTAACATTCCATTGTGGGCTTCCCAAGTGGCTTAGGAGACACAGGTTGGATCCCTGGAGTGGGAAGATCCCCTGGAGGAGAAAACAGCAACCCACTCCAGTATTCCTGCCTGGAAAATCCCATGGACAGAGGAGCCTGGTAAGCTACAGTCCATAGGGTTGCAAAGAGCAACAACTGAGCAACTGAGCATGCACACAATATTCCATTGTATGTATGGACCACAGATTCTTTATCCATTCATCTATTAATGGACATCTAGGTGCTTCGATGTCCTGGCAATTATAAATAGTGCTGCTATGAACATTGGGGTACATGTGTGTCTTTTGAATTGTGATTTTCTCAGGGGTATGTCCAATAGTGGGATCACTGAGTCGTTTGGTATTTTTATTCTGAGTTTTGAAAGCAATCTCCACACTGTTCTTCAAAGTGGTTGTATCAATTTGCATTCCCACCACCAGTGCAAGAGGGTTCCCTTTTCTCCACATCCTCTCCAGCATTGTTTATAAATTTTTTTGATGATAGCCTTTATGACCTCTGTGAGGTGATACCTCATTGTAGTTTTGATTTGCATTTCTCCAATAATGAGGGATGTTGAGCATCTTTTCATCTGTTGGTCATCTATATATCTTCATTGGAGAAATGTCTGTTTAGGTCTTCTGCCCATTTTTTGATTGGCTTGTTTTTCTGATACTGAGCTACATGAATTGCTTGTGTATTCTGGAGATTAATCCATTGTCAGTTGCTTCATTTGCAATTATTTTCTCCCATTTTGAGGGTTGTCTTTTCATCCTGTTTGTGGTTTCTTTGCTGTGCAAAAGCTTTTAAGATTAATTAGGGCTCATATCTTTATTTTTGTTTTTAGTTCCATTACTCTAGGAATGAAGATCTTGATGCATTTTATGTCAAAGAATGTTCTGCCTCTGTTTTCCTCTAAGAGTTTTATAGTGTCTGGACTTACATTTATGTCTTTAATCCATTTTGAATTTATTTTTGTGTATAGTGCTAGAAAGTGTTCTAATTTCATTCTTTTACACTTAGCTGTCTAATTTTTCCTGCACTACTTATTGAAGAGACTATCTTTTCTCCATTATATCTTCTTGCTTTCTTTATCAAAGATAACATGCCCATAGGTGCATGGGTTTATCTCTGGTCTTTCTATCTTGTTCCATTGATCTATATTTCTGTTTTTGTGCCAGTATCATACTGCCTTGATGACTATAGCTTTGTAGTATAGTCTGAAGTCAGGAAGGTTGATTCCCAGCTCTGTTTTTCTTTCTCAAGATTTCTTTGGCTACAGGGTCTTTTAAGTTTCCATAAAAATTCTAAAATTCTTTGTTCTAGTTTTGTGAAAAATACCATTGCTAATTTGATAGGGATTACATTGAATCTATAGGTTTCTTTGGGTAATATAGTCATTTTCACAATATTGATGCTTCCAATCCAAGATCATTGCCCATCTTTCCATCTGTTTGCTTTGTATGTGATTTCTTTCATCAGTGTCTTACAGTTTTCTGCATACAGGCCTTTTGTCTCCTTAGGTAGGTTTATTTTTAGGTATTTTATTCTTTTTGTTGCAATAGTAAATGTGATTGTTTCCTTAATTTATCTTTCTGATTTTTCATTGTTAGTGTATAAGAATGTAAGGAATTTCTGTTTATTAATTTTGTAACTAACAACTTTACTAAATGCATTGATTAGCTCCAATAATTTTCTGGTGGCATCTTTAGGATTTTCTATGTATAGTATCATGTCACCTGCAAATAATGAGAATTTACTTCTTTTCCAATTTGGATTCCTTCTAATTTCTTCTTCTTTTCTGACTGTCATGGCTAGAACTTCCAAAACTATATTCACTAATAATGGTGAGAGTGGGTACACTTGTCTTGTTTCTTATCTTAAAAGAAATGCTTTCAGTTTTTCACCATTGAGAATAATGTTTGCTGTGGGTTTGTCATATATGTCCTTTACTATGTTGTGGTAGGTTCACTCTATGCCCAATTTCTGGGGACTTTTTATTGTGATAGGTGTTTGTTGAAAGCTTTAACTGCATCTATTGAGATGACCATATGCTTTTCATCTTTCAATTTCTTAATATGGTGTATCACATTTTTTGATTAGCATATATTGAAGAGTCCTTGGATCCCTAGTATCAAACCCATTTCATCATGGTGTATGATCCTTTTAATGTGTGTTTGGTTCTGTTTGCTAGGATTTTATTAAGGATATTTGCATCTGTGTTCATCAGTGGTATTGACCTGTAAGTTTCTTTTTTGTGACATCTTTGTCTGGTTTTGGTATTAGGGTGATAGTGGCCCTGTAGAATGAGTTTAGAAGTGTTCCTTCCTCTGCAATTTTTTGGGGAGACTTTCAGCAGGATTGGTGTTAGCTTTTCTCTAAACATTTGATAGAATTCACCTGTGAAGCATCTGGCCCTGGGCTTTTGTTCATTCAAAGAGTTTTTATCATAGTTTCCATTTCCATGCTTGTGATTGATCTGTTCATATTTTCTGTTTCTTCCTGCTTCAGTCTCAGAAGGTTATACTTTCTATTAATTTTTCCATTTCTTAAACACAAAATGGATTAAAGATCTAAATGTAAGACCAGAAACTATAAAACTCTTAGAGGAAGACATAGGCCGAACACTCTCTGACATAAATCATAGCAAAGTCCTCTATGACCCATCTCCCAGAATAATAGAAATAAAAACAAAAATAAACAAATAGGACCTAATTAAACTTAAAAGCTTTTGTACAACAAATGAAATTATAAGCAAGATGAAAAGGCTGCCTTCACAATGGGAGAAAATACTAGCAAATTAAACAAATGACAAAGAATTAATCTCCAAAATACACAAACAGCTCATGAAGCTCAATACCAGAGAAACAAACAACCAAATCAAAAAGTGGACCAAAGAACTAAACAGACATTATCCAAAGAAGACACACAGATGGCTAATAAACACATGAAAAAATGCTCAACATCACTCATTATTCAGTCAGTCAGTTCAGTTGCTCAGTCGTGTCTGACTCTTTGCGACCCCATGAACTGCAGCACACCAGGACTCCCTGTCCATCACCAACTCCCAGAGTTTACCCAAACTCATGTCCATTGAGTCAGTGATGCCATCTAACCATCTCATCCTCTGTCGTTGCCTTTTCCTCCTGTCTTCAATCTTTCCCAACATCGGGGTCTTTTCAAATGAGTCAAATCTTCGCATCAGGTGGCCAAAATATTGGAGTTTCAGCTTCAACATCAGTCCTTCCAGTGAACACCCAGGACTGATTTCCTTTAGGATGGACTGTTTGGATCTCCTTGCAGTCCAAGGGACTCTCAAGAGTCTTCTCCAACAACACAGTTCAAAAGCATCGATTTTTCTGAGCTCAGCTTTCTTTATAGTCCAACTCTCACATCCATACATGACCACTGGAAAAACCACAGCCTTGACTAGATGGACCTTTGTTGCAAAGGAATGTCTCTGCTTTTTTGGTCATAACTTTCCTCCCAAGGAGTAAGCATCTTTAATTTCATGGCTGCAATCACCATGTGCAGTGATTTTGGAGCTCCAAAAAATAAAGTCAGCCACTGTTTCCACTGTTTTCCCATCTATTTGCCATGAAGTGATGCGACTGGATGCCATGAAATTAGTTTTCTGAATGTTCAGCTTTAAGCCAACTTTTTCACTCTCCTCTTTCACTTTCATCAAGAAGCTCTATAGTTCTTCTTCACTTTCTGCCATAAGGGTGGTGTGATCTGCATATCTGAGGTTATTGATATTTTCCCGACAATCTTGATTCCAGCTTGTATTTCGTCCAGCCCAGAGTTTCTCATGATGTACTCTGCCTTTAAGTTAAATAAACAGGGTGACAATATACAGACTTGATGTACTCTGTTTCCTATTTGGAACCAGTCTGTTGTTCCATGTCCAGTTCTAACTGTTGCTCCCTTACCTGCATACAGGTTTCTCAAGAGGCAGGTCACATGGCCTGGTATTCCCATCTCTTTCAGAATTTTCACTCATTATTGGAGAAATGCAAATCAAAAGCACAATGAGGGATTATCTCCCACTGGTCAAAATGGCTGCCATCAAAAAGGCTACAGACAATAAATGCTAAAGAGGGTGTGGAGAAAAGAGAACCTTCTTACACTGTTGGTGAGAATGCACACTGGTACAGCCACTATGGAGAGCAGTGTGGAAATTCCTTTAAAAACTGGAAATAGAACTGCTGTATAACCCAGCAGTCCCGCTGCTGCATATCAATGTTACCAGACTTGAAAGAGATACATATACCCTAATGTTCATCACACCGCTGTTTACAATAGGTAGGAAATGGAAGCAACCTTGACGTCCATTTGCAGATGAATGGATAAGGAAGTCATGGTACATATACACAATGAAATATTACTCAGCTATAAAAAAAGAATGCATTTGAGTCAGTTCTAATGAGGTGGACGAAACTGGAGCCTATTATACAGAGTGAAGTAAGTCAGAAAGAGAAACACAAATATAGCATATCAATGCATATATATGGAATTTAGAAAGACGGTAATGACGATCCAATATGCAAGGCAGCAAAAGAGACACAGAAGTAAAGAACAGACTCTTGGACTATGTGCAAGAAGGTGAGGGTGGGATGATTTGAGAGAATAACATCGAAACATGTATATTACCATATGTGAAATAGATGACCAGTACAAGTTCCATTCATGAAGCAGGGCACTCAAAGCTGGTGCTCAGGGATAACCCAGAGCAATGGGTTGGGGAGGGAGGGGGTTTCAGGATGAGGGGACACATATGCACCCATGGCTGATTCATATCAATGTATGGTAAAAAGCCACCACAATATTGTATAGTAATTATCCTTCAATTAAAATTAACTAATTAATTTAAAAAAGAATTCATCCATTTCTTCCAGGTTGTTCTTTTTTTTTTTTTTTTGGTGTATAGTTGCTTGTGGTAGTCTCTTATGATCATTTGCATTTCTGCATTGTCTGTTGTAACGTCTCCTTTTTCATTTCTAATTTCATTGTTTTGAGTTTTCTCCATGCTTTTTCCTGATAAGCCTGGCTAATGGTTTGTCAATTTTTTTTATCTACTCAAAGAACCAGCTTTTAGTTTTATTGATCTTTGCTATTGTTTTCTGCATTGTTTTTTCATTTATTTCTGCTCTGATTTTGATGATTTCCTTTTTTCTACAAACTTTGGGAAGTTTTTGTTCTTTTTAAACTTGCTTTTGGTGTAAGGTTAAGTTTTTTATTTGAGGTTTTTCTTGTTTCTTTAGGTAGGCTTTTTTTTTTTCCCCCCCAATAGTCTTCCTGCCTAGCAGTGCTTTTGCTGCATCCCATAGGTTTTGGGTTTGGGTGTTTTTGTTGTCACCTGTTTCTAGGTATTTTTAAAATTTCCACTTTGAGTTTCTCAGTGACCTCTTCGTTACTTAGAAGTGTATTGCTTAGCCTCTATGTGCTTGTGTTTTTACAGTTTTTTCCCTGTAACTGATATGTAATTTCATAGTGTTGTGGTCCGAAAAGATGCTTGATATAATTTCAATTTCCTTAAACTTATGGAGACTTGATTTGTTATCCAGGATGTTATCTATCTTGGAGACTGTTCTATGTGCACTCAAGGAAAAAAGTATATTCTGCTTTTGGATAGAATACTCTGTAGATATCACTTAGGTTCATCTGGGATAATGTGTCATTTAAAAATTGCATTTCCTCATTAATTGTCTGCTGGATGATCTCTCCATTGGTGTGAGTTCTGTGTTAAAGTCCCCTCTTTTATAGATGTTAGCATTTGCCTTATGAAAAGCAGTGCTCTTATGTTGGGTACATACATATTTTTAATTGTTATAACTTCTTATTGGATTAATCCCTTGATCATTATGTAGTGTCTTTGTCTCTTGTAATAGTCTTTATTTTAAAGTATATTTATCTGATATGAATATACTTTACTAATATACTACTCAGCTTTCTTTTGATTTCAATTTGCATGGAATATCATTTCCAGCCTCTCACTTTCAGTCTGTAAGAGTCCCTAGGTCTGAAGTAGGTTTCTTCTAGACAGCATATATATGGATCCTGTTTTTGTATCCATTCAGCCAGTCTGTGTCTTTGTTCAGAGCATTTAACCCATTTATATTTAAAGTAATTATTGATATGTATAATAATGTTATATTATACACATCATAATATACATATCAGATCAAATTGCCAACATCCATTGGATCATAGAAAAAACAATAGAATTCCAGAAAAACATCTAGTTCTGCTTCAGTGACTCTGCTAAAGCCTTTGGCTGTGTGGAACACAACAAACTATGGAAAATTCTCTTTTTTTTTAGAATTTATTTTATTTTTTTTATTGATAGATACGTATTTATTGATATTTTGTCCATTGCTTTAGGGTTGTTTTTATTTATTTATTTATTTTTAAATTTTAAAATCTTTAATTCAAAAAAATTAATTTATTTTAATTGGAAGCTAATTACTTTACAATATTGTAGTGGTTTTTGCCATATGTTGACATGAATCGGCCATGGGTGTACATGTGTTCCCCATCCTGAATCCCCTCCTACCTCCTTCCCCATCCTATTCCTCAGGGTCATCCCACTGCACCAGCCCTGAGCACCCTGTCTCATGAATCAAACCTGGACTGGCCATCTAGCCCACATATGATAATATACATGTTTCAATGCTATTCTCTCAAATCATCCCACCCTTGCCTTCTCACACAGAGTCCAAAAGTCTGTTTTTACATCTGTGTCTCTTTTGCTGTCTCACACGCAGGGTCATCGTTACCATCTTTCTAAATTACGTATATATGCGTTAATATACTGTATTGGTGTTTTTCGTTCTGACTTACTTCACTCTGTATAATAGGCTCCAGTTTCATCCACCTTATTAGAGCAGATTCAGATGCATTCTTTTTAACAACTGAGTAATATTCCATGGTGTATATGTACCACAGCTTTCTTATCCATTCATCTGCCGATGGACATCTAGGTTGCTTCCATGTCCTGGCTATTGGAAACAGTGCTGCAATGAACATTGGGGTACATGTGTCTCTTTCAATTCTGGTTTCCGCGGTGTGTATGCCCAGCAGTGGGATTGCTGGGTCATATGGCAGTTCTATTTCCAGTTTTTTAAGGAATCTCCACATTGTTCTCCATAGTGGCTGTACTAGTTTGCATTCCCACCAACAATATAAGGTGTTCCCTTTTCTCCGCACCCTCTCAAGCATTTATTGTTTGTAGACTTTTTGACAGCTGCCATTCTGACTGGTGTGAGATGGTACCCAATTGTGGTTTTGATTTGCATTTCTCTGATAATGAGTGAGGTTGAGCATCTTTTCATGTGTTTGTTAGCCATTTGTATTTTTTCTTTGGAGAAATGTCTATTTAGTTCTTTGGCCCATTTCTTGATTGGGTCGTTTATTTTTCTGGAATTGAGCTGCAGGAGTTGCTTGTATATTTTTGAGATTAATTCTTTTTCAGTTGCTTTGTTTGCTATTATTTTCTCCCATTCTGAAGACTGTCTTTTCACTTTGCTTATAGTTTCCCTCATTGTGCAAATGCTTTTAAGTTTAATTAGGTCCTATTTGTTTATTTTTGCTTTTATTCCATTACTCTGGGAGATAGGTCATAGAGGATCCTGCTGTGATTTATGTCAGAGAGTGTTTTGCCTATATTTTCCTCTATGAGTTTTATAGTTTCTGGTCTTACATTTAGATATTTAATCCATTTTGAGTTTATTTTTGTGTATGGTGTTAGAAAGTGTTCTAGTTTCATTCCTTTACAAGTGCTTGACCAGTTTTCCCAGCACCACTTGTTAAAGAGATTGTCCTTTCTCCATTGTATATTCTTGCCTCCTTTGTCAAAGATGAGGTATCCATATTTGTGTGGATTTTTCTCTGGGGTTTCTATTTTGTTCCATTGATCTATATTTCAGTCTTTGTGCCAGTACCATACTATCTTGATGACTGTAGCTTTGTAGTATACTCTGAAGTCAGGCAGGTTGATTCCTCCAGTTCTAGTCTGCCTCCGGCAGGGGATGGGCCAGTCCGCAGCTGGCTAGCTCTCTTCTGGTACTCACTCAGTCCTTTGTTCTGTGAGTGGGCCAGGTTGTGCCTTAGAGCTTTTTGTGGGAAAGTTCTCCCTCTCTCTCTCTTTTTTTTCCTCTCTCTCTCTGGCTATCCCACAGTTTGGGTTGCTATCTCATGTTAGCTCTTTCAGATTGTCCTCAGGGCATTCAGGCCAGGTCCTTATCCTAAGCAATGCACCCGTACCGCCCTGTTCAGCCCCCACTTGCTGGTGGCAGACCGAGTGTCTGGGCTACTTCTCTGCTGGGAGTTGTGGTTAGGCGCATAATCTGTGGGGGTTTTTTCCTCCCGGTTATGTTTCCCTCTGAGAGTCTGAACCTCCCCACAAACTAACCAGTGAGAGGGTTTCCTGGTGTTTAGAAACTTCTCCCCCTTCACGACTCCCTCCCTAGGACGGGTCTCCATCCCTCACTCTTTTGTCTCTCTTTTTATCTTTTATATTTTGTTCCACCTCCTTTTGCCTTTTTGGGTGCCTGGTGTCCTCTGCCAGCATTCAGAAGCGGTTTTGTGGAATTTGCTCAGCATTCAAATGATCTTTCGATGAATTTGTGGGGGAGAAAGTGGTCTCCCCTTCCTATTCCTCCGCCATCTTAGGACCATCCCTGGAAAATTCTAAAAGAGATGGGAACACCAGACCACCTTACCTACCTCCTGAGAAATCTGTATGCAGGTCAAGAAGCAACAGTTAGAACTGGACATGGAACAACAGACTGGTTCCAAATTGTGAAAGGAGTACGGCAAGGCTGTATACTGTCACCCTGCTTATTTAACTTATATGAAGAGTACATCATGCAAAATGCCAGGCTGGATGAAGCACAAACTGGAATCAAGATTGCCTGGAGAAATACCAGTCACCTCAGATATGAATATGACACCACCCTTATGGCAGAAAGCAAAGAGGAAATAAAGAGCCTCTTGATGGGAGTGAAAGAGGAGAGTGAAAAATTTGACTTAAAACTCAACATTCAAAAAATGAAGATCATGGCATCTGGTCCCATCACTTCTTGGCAAATAGATGGGAAAACAATAGAAACAGAGACAGACTTTATTTTCTTGGTTTCCAAAATCACTGCAGATGGTGACTGCAGCCATGAAATTAAAAGATGCTTGCTTCTTGGAAGAAAAGCTATGACCAACCTAGACAGCATATTAAAAAGCAGAGACATAAATTTGCTGACAAAGGTCCATAAATCAAAACTATGGTTTTTCCAATAGTCATATATGGATGTGAGAGTTGTACCATAAAGAAGGCTGAGGCCCAAAGAATTGATGCTTTTGAACTGTGGTGTTGGAGAAGACTCTTGAGAGTCCCTTGGACTTCAAGGAGATCAAACTGTTCAATCCTGAGTGAAATCAACTCCAAATAATCATTGGAAGGACTGATTGTGTAGTTGAAGTGCCAATATTTTGCCCACCTGACACAAAGAGCTGACTCATTTGAAAAGACCCTGAAGCTGGATAAGAATGAGGAAGGAGGAGAAGGGGGTGACAGAGGATGAGATAGTTGGATGGCATCACTGACTCAATGGACACGAATTTGAGCAAAGTCCGGGAGATGGTGAAGGACAGAGAAGCCTGTCTTGCTGCAGCCCATTGGGTCACAAAGTCAGACACGACTGAGTGACTGAACAACAGCAACAACAAATAATCATATTACCATTTACTTTATTGACTTGGGCATTTTTTCTTTTGTAGGTCTTTTCCATCCTTTGTGTTTCTTGCCTAAAGAAATTCCTTTAACATTTGCTATAATGCTAGTTTGTTGGTCTTGAATTCTCTTAACTTTTGCTTGTCTGTAAAGCTGTTAATTTCTTTGTTGAATCTGAATGAGATACTTGCTGGGTAAGATAATTTTTCTTGGCTGTAGGTGTTTTCCTTTCATCACTTTAAATACATCTTCCTACTCCCTTCTCACCTGCAGAATTTCTGGTGAAAAATCAGCTGTTAATCATATGAGGACTCCCTTCTATGTTATTTGCTGCTTTCCCTTGCTGCTTTTGATATTTTTCTTTGTGTTTAATTTTTTTTTAAGTTTGATTAGTATATGTCATGGCGTGTTCCTTGGGCTTTTTTAATATGGGACTCTGTGCTTCCTGGACCTGGGGGCTATTTCCTTTCCCTTGTTAGGGAATTTTTTGACTCTAATCTCCTAAAATATATTTTCATACTCTTTCTTTTTCTCTTCTTCTTCTGGGACCACTATCATTCAAATATTGATGTGGAATGTTGTACCTGAGGTCTCTGAGACTGTCCTGATTTCTTTTTATTGTTTTTTCTTTTTTCTGCTCTGCTTCAGTTATTTCCACCATTCTATCTTCCAGCTCACTTATCTGCTCTGCCTCAGTTACTCTGCTATTGTTTCCCTCTAGTGTCTTTTTTAGAATTGATGCTTTTGAACTGTGGTGTTGGAGAAGACTCTTGAGAGTCCCTTGGACTGCAAGGAGATCCAACCAGTCCATTCTGAAGGAGATAAGCCCTGGGATTTCTTTGGAAGGAATGATGCTGAAGCTGAAGCTCCAGTACTTTGGCCACCTCATGCAAAGAGTTGACTCATTGGAAAAGTCTCTGATGCTGGGAGGGATTGGGGGCAGGAGGAGAAGGGGACGACAGAGGATGAGGTGGCTGGATGGTATCACGGACTCGATGGACGTGAGTCTGAGTGAACTCTGGGAGTCAGTGATGGACAGGGAGGCCTGGCGTACTGCGATTCATGGGGTCACAAAAGAGTCAGACAGGACTGAGCTACTGAACTGAACTGAGTGTCTTTTTTATTCAGCTACTGTGTTATTCATTGCTGATTATCTGTTCTTTAGTTACTCTAGGTCCTTTTGAAACATTGCTTGTATCTTTTTGATCCGTGCTTCCATTCTATTTCTCAGATTTAAGATTATCTTTAGTATCATTACTCTCAATTCTTTTTCAGGAAGATAGCCTATTTCCTCTTCATTTGTTTGGTTTTGTGGATTTTTACCGTACTCCATCTACCACATATTTCTCTGTCTTCACATTTTGTTTAACTTACTATGTTTACACTCACCTTTCTGTAGGCTACAGGGTCATAGTTCCTCTTACATTTGGTGTCTGCTCTCAGTAGGTGGTATGGAGGAATGCCTTGTGTAGGCTTCCTGGTAGGAGGGACTAGTGCCTGTGTTCTTGTGGGTGGACCTGGATCTTTTCCCTCTGATGGGCAGTGCCACATTTAGTGTTGGTTTCTGGCTGTCTGTGAGCTTAGTATGACTTTAGGCAGCCTGTGTGCTAATGGGTGGGATTGTGTTCCTCTTTTGCTAGTTGTTTGGTATAAGGCATCCAGGACTGGAGCTTTCTGGCCATTGGGTGGAGCTAGGTTTTAATGTTAACATGGTGGTTTCTGGGAGAGCTCTCACTTATTAATATTCTCTGGGATCAGGGCTCTGTGGTGTTCTAACGTCCTGGACTCAGATGCCCCACCTCTTAGGCTCAGACCCGATCCCTGGCTGGAGCACCAAGACACCCCCAAGCCACACAGTACAGAAGAAAAGTTAAAAAAGAGGAAAGGGAAAAGAGAAGAAAGTAGAAAAACAAGCAACAAAAAAGTAGACAGACAAAACCCTAAGACAAATGGTAAAAGGAGAACGAAACAGACAGAAACACAAAAAGAAACACATATACTCACAAAAAGATAAGAAGAGAAAAAAGAATAAATACAAAGGAAGAGAGCCATCAAACCAATAAACAAACTTATAAATGAAAACCAACATTGAAAACTAAACTAGGAAAAACACAAAACCATGAGCAAATCAAATGCAGAAAGCAAACTAAAAATAAGCAAAGAATGTATAAAACAAACACACAAATATGATCAAAAGGAAAAAAAAATGTATAAACAAAAGAGAGGTGCAAACCAAAGGGAAATATACAAAACACAAAGAAGTAAAGTAAAAATATAAAATATAATTAAAAGTAAGGTAGAAACAAAATAAAATGAAGGAAAAAACCAAAAACATGGAAAAAGTGCAATATAAAGTACAGTAGAAATAGGAAAATAGAAAAAAAACTTATAAATAAAGCACAGAAAGAAAATGTAAATAAAGATAAAAATTTAAAAAATAATAAAAAGAACAGCAGTATAAGAAAACAAAAAATTAAAAGAAAAAGTTATGTATAGAGAGACAGTAGTAGTAAGAAGAATATTTTCCTGTGGTCTCAGCTCTCAGTGTCCTTACCCTTACAGTGAGCACCAATCAATCTGTCTACCCAGGAAGCCCTCCAATATTTCTAGGGAGGTCTCTGGACCTGCTTTGGGCACTGTGGGGTCAGCTCAAACTCTGATCTGGTTTTACTCCAGCTTGTACTTGCTTCCAAAGTCCACAATTGCCCCCAAAGTCAACATCCTCAAATACGGGGGAACACTTATTGTTTATTCAGATATTCCACAGATGCAGGGTTTACCAAGCCAATTGCAGGGTTTACCAATCCACTGCTCCTGCAGCTGCACAAGAGAATTCCCTTCCTCTTCTTTGGTCACATAGCCCCTGGAGCTCAGCTTTGGTTTGAGCTCTAGCCCTGTCTCTGCCCCCTTTCTGTTCCCCACCAGGACAAGAAGGGGTGAAAGCAGCGGCTGATTGCTAAGTCACTTCAGTTGTGTCTGACTCTGTGCGACCCCATAGACGGCAGCCCACCAGGCTCCCAATCCCTGGGATTCTCCAGGCAAGAACACTGGAGTGGGTTGCCATTTCCTTCTCCAATGTGTGAAAATGAAAAGTGAAAGTGAAATCAGTCGGTCGTGTCTGACTCTTAGTGACCCCATGGACTGCAGCCTACCAGGCTCCTCCATCCATGGGATTTTCCAGGCGAGAGTACTGGAGTGGGTAGCGGCTGATTAAGGCTCACTTACTCAGGCCATGGAGAATGAAGGATATGGCAATCACAATTGGGATGTATAGGGAGTGCCTGTGGCAGCAGAGGTTGGCAGAAAGTCGCTACAGCCTGGATTAGGCCATGTGTTCTCCTGGGAAGTTGGCCTTGGATCACAGGACCCTTGCCAGTGCCAGGTTGCACAGGCTCCCAGGAAGGTGCGGGCAGTAACCTGGGCCTTCTCACAGCTTGCTGGCTGTGGCAGCAGCCATTGCAATCACCTCTGGGATCAGAGGTAGCAGCTGCTGCTTGTACAGCCCCTGGAGCTCACAAAGGTGGTGCCCTGCTCTTTGTCAGTGATTGGAGTCAGAAGCATCTTGGCTAGACCCCCTTCTCCTTGCACATCCTGCAATACTGGTCTCTTGCCTCTCTGGCAAGCACAGGCTTCCCTTTAGACTCTTTCAGCCACATTGCACTAACCTGTCTTTACAGCAGTCAAACCCAGTCCTTTCCCTGGGATCTGACCTCTGAAGCCTGAGCCTCAACATCCAGCCCCCACCTACCCTGTTGGGCACATAGACAAGCATTTCAGGCTGTGGGGTGCTGGTTGGCACCAATCTCTATAAAATTCTATCCATTCTGCCCTCTGCATACCTGTCGCTGTGATCTCCTTTGAGGCTCCGAAGCTCCCCTCTGTCCCAACCAGTGAGGGGTTTCCCAGTGTGTGGAAACTTTTCCTCCTTCATAGCTCCCTCCCAGAGGCTCAGGTCCCATTCTGATTCGTTGGCTTCTCTTTTTTCTTATTTCTTTTGCCCTACCCTGTTATGTGGAGATTACCCTGCCTTTTTGAAGTCTGAGGTCTTTTGCCTGTGTGTAGTAGGTGTTCTGTAGGAGTTGTTCCACATACAGATATATATTTGATATATTTGTGGGGTGGAATGTGATCTCCACATTTTATGCGTTCACCATCTCAAAGGTCTCTCCCATCATCCCTTTTTATACCTTCATAATATTCAATTACTTTGTTTTTCAAGTCCTCTATTCATGGACATTGAATTATTCTAGTTTTTACTGTAACATATATTATTGCAATCAATAACATTTTCATATTTTCCCAGTGTTTTCGTGATTTGGATAACTGGGATTTATGAGTCAACAGAGAATTGGGATTCATGGGTTAACAGCAACCGCTTTGTTGCTGTTCAGTCACTAAGTCATGTCTGACTCTTTGCAACCCCATGGACTGCAACATGCCAGGCTTCCCTGTCCTTCACCGTCTCCAGGATTTGCTCAAATTCATGTCCATTGAGTCAGTGATGCTTTCTAACCAGCTCATCCTCTGCCATCCCCTTCTTCTTTTGCATTCAACCTTTCCCAGCTTCAGAGTCTTTTCCAATGAGTTGGCTCTCAGTATCTACATATGTGCTGCTGCTGCTGCTAAGTCACTTCAGCCGTGTCCAACTCTGCACGACCCCATAGACGGCAGCCCACCAGGCTCTGCCGTCCCTGAGATTCTCCAGGCAAGAACACTGGAGTGTTCCCAAATTCCCCTCTATAAGGATTTTACCATTTTGGAAGAAGTTTGTCTTTTTGAAAAACTTCCCAAGTGATTCTATGGTTCTTCAAGAGTTTAGAACCATTGGTTTAAGTTGTTTTTAAATTGTTGTTGATTTGTTTTGGATTTGTTGTTGTTGTTACTGAAGCTAACTCATAACAATCTAATGCTCAGTTCATAATGGAAATATTCCTACTACATCCTATACTAGTAGCGATCAGGGACTGTACTATGTTCATGTCTACATTCACAGTGGCTAACACAGGGGCTCCAACAAACACATGCTTATTATATTTAATGTATTCATTCAACATGTATTCATGTTGAATATTGAATAATGTAATGAAGTGTGGTGACATCATATTTATTTATTTTCTTATCAATATACATTACTGTGCCTGCCCTACACCAGATGTTTTATTCTCGGAAGTCATGGGGTGGATATCATTCATACAGTATGTAGCAAATGTTTATTTAGAATGTACCATGTGACTGGCAGGATTCTGGATAATATAGATAAAATAGGAAAAAAAATGGGCAAAAATCTGTGCCCCTGTAGAATTTATATTTTAGTGGGGAGATACTAAAGAAAATCGGAGAAGGCAATGGCAACCCATTCCAGTACTCTTGCCTGGAAAATCCCATGGATGGAGGAGCCTGGTAGGCTGCAGTCCATGGGGTCGCTAAGAGTCGGACACGACTGAGCAACTTCACTTTCACTTTTCACTTTCATGCACTGGAGAAGGAAATGGCAACCTACTCCAGTGTTCTTGCCTGGAGAATCCCAGAGATGGGGGAGCCTGGTGGGCTGCCGTCTATGGGGTCGCACAGAGTCGGACACAACTGAAGTGACTTAGCAGCAGAAGCAGCAACTAAAGGAAATGGGCTTCCCAGGTGGCACTAGTGGTAAAAAGAACCCACCTGTGAATGCGAGAGTCATAAGAGGCGTGGGTTGGATCCCTGGGTTGGGAAGATCCCCTGGAGGAGGGCATGGCAACCCACTCCAGTATTCTTGCCTGGAGAATCCCATGGACAGAGGAGCCTAGCGGGCTACAGTCCATAAGGTCACAAAGAGTTAGAGACGAGTGAAATGACTTAGCATGCACGGCGGCACTAAAGAAAATAAGAATTGAACATGACCAGAAGAGTACTAAGTGCTAAGAAGATACTGAAAGACTGACGGGGATTTCAGCTGTGTTTAGACCTGTCTGTGCCCAGAAACCTGAATTAAATGAAAAATGGCTTGTCAGAGAGAGCATTTTGAGTATTTATTGAGTAAATGAATGCTTATGATTGTTAATAGAATCTATGTCTCTGGCTGTGTACCAGTGTCCAGATGAAAGCACCCTTCCCTATTCCTATGTGTTAATGCTTCTCTTTCCATCCTCCCAAGGTGGTCCACAAAAAGCCTGCTTAGAAAAAACTGGACCTCATTCTACATAATCAATGTTAGATCTTCTAGATATATATCAAACATTACAGCTAGACAATAGGAAAATATCTTCCCTCGCACACGATGAGTATTAATAAAACTTTATTTTGTGCCAGATCACAAAGAAAGTATCATCAAATTAAATAAAATAAAAACAACACAGCTGGCATTCTTTTTTTATCATAGTACAATGAAAGTAAACATTTTTCTAAAAGTCTTTACATCAGAAAATTTAAAAAATCTGTTAAGGATGGCAGAGGTGCACAAAGGAAGCGTGCTGGGCCCATAAAACTTTCTTAAAAGCTCTTGAGTGAAAAGAGAAATACAGGGAATTTCCTGGTGGTCCAGTGGTTAGGACTCTGTGCTTTCACTGCCAAGAGCATGTGTTCATTCCCTGGTAGGGAACAAAGATCCTGTGAGCCACGTAGCATAGCCAACCCCCTCCCCTGCCAAAAAAAAAAAAAAAAGAAAGAAAGCGAAAATACAAACCAATAATGATATTAGAAACACACATATCATAATATGTGGGATATATTTTAGAGTTATTTAAATATAACTCTATATATTTATAGAGGGAAATTAATATTTAATTTTTAGGAGGAAATTTAATATTTATATTAACTACAAAAATTTACATCAATAAAATTTTAAAATAAAATTGAGTTAAAACTTCAACTTTTAAATGTAAACAAAAAACAACAAAATAAACCAAAAGAAAACACAAGGAAACAATGGTAAAAATAAAAGAAATGGAAAACTAGTAGAAGTAAATAAATCAGAATACTGTTTTCAAAATAAATTAACAATAAGGAATCAACAAGTTAATGTGATAATATATAAGTAGAAAACACAGATATACACAATAAATCAAAAGATGAAAATAAGTATTAAAACAGAAAAATATTAAACATAATTAGCAATGACTTCTTTGCACAATAAGCTAAAAACCTAAATGATAAATATTATTTATTAGGGAAACAATAAGTTGTCAAAATTACTCCAATTGTGATGGAGACATTAAGGAAATCAATTTCCATAAAAGAAATGTGGAGATTTAGTAAACAGATACCTCACAGAAAAACACTAAGCCTTAAAATTTTCACAGGAGAATTTTACCAGAACTTAATCATCAACTTAAATGCAAGGCTATAAAAGCACTCATAGTACTACACAAAATATTCCAAAATAGCAACAATAAAAGTAAATTCAAGTTATTTTTTATGAAATGAGTATAATATTGATACCAAAACCTGATACAGACAGTATAATAACAGAAAGCTATAGAACAATGTCAGTTATGCATCTTGATTAAATTCTCTTAAATTTAATATCAGTGGACAGACTCTAACACCATGATCAAGTAGGATTTAGTGTAGGCAACCAGGGATGATTCAATAATTAGGAAATCCATTAATATAATGCACCTTATGATAGACCTAAGCGGATATATCACATAAAAATCTCCAGATAGCTTTAAAAGGAACTCAGTGAAATTCAACATTCATCCCCCCACCCAAAAAAAATCAAAACAAAACAAAAAACAAAATAAGAACTCAGGGCCACTTTCTGTATATACTTTATGTCTATGTATTTGTGAGTATATATAGAAATTTAGGATGCACACACACACACAAAGCAAGTGTCCACTATATATGGAAATCAATATGAAAATAAATATTAAAATTCCTAATGGGAAACACAAGAGGCATTCCTGCTAAAGTCAAGAACAAGAAAAAAGTTACCCACACTCTTGATTATTCAAATTTGTAGTGGAGCTATTAGCCAACACGATTGTATATATCATAACTGAAAAAAAAAAAGGAAACTCAGTAGATTATAATATTTACTTGGACAAGTTGAGAAGTTTAGTGATAAAACTAAAACAATAAAGTTTTGGTAAATTAATATACAAAATCAATGACTTTATCTGTATATAAAAACAATAACCAGAAACAAGATAAAATGGAAAAGAGATTCTTATTTGTAATAGCAAAAAATAAAATAGTGTTCTTAGGAATAAACTTATAATGTGGAAAAGCTATTTAAGGACAAGATTAAAGACTTCAGGAAATCCATAAAAAGTAGGAAAAACAACTTTGGGTCTTGGATGGGAAGATGGGAACTAATTATAAGTTCACAAATGTAATGCATTCTTAATTTTAAAAATACCAAAAAGTTCCTGTTATTGTTCTTCCTAGAGAAAGACAAATTGATTCAAAATTTCCTCTGGAGAAAAAGAAAACATGAAAGAACAGTTACAATACACCATGAAAAAATAGCAATGAGGGGATTCTAACCTAATCAGAAATAAAACATACTATAAATTCTCAATAATTAAAACCATATAGTTCTGGCACTTGAATGAACAAACTAGTGAAATAGAATAAAATTTTGAAACACATCCATGTACATATTGAAACTTACTGCATAGTAACAGTGACATCATGTATGACTGGGGAAAGATAAACATTTAATAAATGCCTTTTGGACAACTGGACAGCCATTTGATTAAAGATAAAATCTTTAATTCATATCATAATTAATTAATAATTTAACATAATATATAATATAATATATCATAATAAATTAATATCATAATTTAATTCATATCATAAAAAGAATAATCTAAAAAATTAAAGATCTATGTAATAAAGGAAACTCTTACTATTAGAAAATAATACAAGTAGATTCTGTAATAACCTAAAAATGTGGAAAAGACCTCTATCAAAGAATCAAAATTCAAACATGATCAAGGGGAAAATTAATAGGTGACCTACCTACAAGTAAAGAAGAAACATTTTGGTATAGCAAAGCAAAAAAACAAAAAGAGACAAACAAAATTCAATGATCAACTTGGGGAAAATATTTTCAAAATATATTAAAAATTAAGAAATAATATACTAAATAAATGTACTATTTAAGGTCAAATTTAAAAGACCATAACTCCATTACATAAAATGGCAAAAGAACTGAACAACATTTTTATTTTTTTTTAATTAGAGGATAATTGCCTTACAATGCTGTGGTGATCTCTGCCATACATCAAGAGGAATCAGTCATTGTTGCTGTTCAGTCAGTCATGTCGGACTCTTTGCAACCCCATGGACTTCAGCACACCAGGCTTCCCTGTCCTTCACTATCTCCTGGAGTTTGCTCAAACTCATGTCCATTGAGTCGATGATGCCATCCAACCATCTCATTCCCTGTTGCCCCTTCTCCTGCCCTCAATCTTTCCCAGCATCAAGGTCTTTTCGAATGAGTCAGCTCTTCACATTAGGTGCCCAAAGTGTTCGAACTTCAGCTCCAGCACCAGTCCTTCCAATTAATATTCAGGGTTGATTTCCTTTAGGATTGACAGGTTTGATCTCCTTGCAGTCCAAGGGGCAGGTTTGATCTCCCTGCAGTCCAAGAGTCTTCTCCAGCGCCACAGTTTGAAAGCATCAATTCTTCAGACCTCAGCCTTCTTTATGGTCCAACACACATTCATACATGACTACTGGAAAAACCGTAGCTTTGACTAGATGGACCTTTGTCAGCAAAGTGATGTCTCTGCTTTTTAATATGCTGTCTAGGTTTGTCATAGCTTTTCTTCCAAGGAGCAAGCGTCTTTTAATTTCATGACTGCAGTCACCATATGCAGTGATTTTGGAGCCCAAGAAAATAAAGTCTGTCTTAGTTTTCATTGTTTCCCCATCTATTTGCCATGAAGAGATGGGACCTGATGCCAAGATCTTAGCTTTTTGAATGCTGAGTTTTAAGCCTGCTTCTTCACTTTCCTCTTTCACCTTCATCAAGAGATTAGTTCCTCTTTGCTTTCTGCCATTAGAGTGGTGTCCTCTGCATATCTGAAGTTATTGATATTTGGTATTTCTCCTAGAACTCTTGAAAGTGTACTCAGTTGTTCCAGCTTGAGCTTCATTCAGCCTGGGATTTCTTTTTTTTTTAAATTTATTTATTTTAATTGGAGGATAATTACACTACAATATTGTGATGGTTTTTGCCATATATCATCATGAATCGGCCACAGATATACATGTGTCCCCCATAATCCTGAATCTCCCTCCTACCTTCCTCCCCACCCTATCATCTGGATTGTCCCAGAGCACTGGCTTTGAGTGCCCTGCTTCATGCATTGAACTTGCACTGGTCATCTATTTAACATATGGTAATGTACATGTTTCAATGCTATTCTCTCAAATCATCCCACTCTTGCCTTCTCCCACTGAGTCCAAAAATCTGTTCTTGACATCTGTGTCTCCTTTGTGGCCCTGCATGTGGATCATCATTACTGTCTTTCTAAATTCCATATATATGTGTTAATATACAATATTTGTCTGCCTCTTTCTGATTTACTTTGCTCTGTATAATAGGTTCCAGCTTTGTCCACCTCATTAGAATTGACACAGATGCATTCCTTCTTACAGCTGAGTAATATTCCATTGTGTATATGTACCACAACTTCCTTATCCGTTCATCTGCTGATAGAAATCTAGGTTGTTTCTATGTGCCAGCTATTGTAAATAGTGCTGCAATGAACACTGGGTGCATGTGTCTTTTAGAATTGTGGTTTCCTCAGTGTATATTCCCATTAGGATTGCTGGGTCATATGGTAGTTCGGGGGCTTCCCAGTTGATACTAGTGATAAATAACCTGCCTGCTAATGCAAGAGATGTAAGGGACACAGGTTTGATCTCTGGGTTGAGAAAATCCCCTGGAGGAGGGCATGGCAACCCACTTCAGTATTCTTGCCTCAAGAATCCCATGGACAGCGGAGCCTGAGAGGCTATAGTACATAGTGGCACAAAGAGTTGGACAAGACTGAGGTGATTTAGCACACATGCACATGCACGGCAGTTTTAGTCCTAGTTTGTTATAGAATCTCCATACTATTCTCCATAGTAGCTGTACCAATTTACATTCCCACCAACAGTGCAGTTGGGTTCCCTTTTCTCCACATCCTCTCCAGCGTGTATTGTCTGTAGTTTCTTTGATGATGGCCATTGTGATTGGTGTGGGATGATACCTCATTGTAGTTTTGATTTGTATTTCTCTAATAATGAGTGATGTGGAACATCTTTTTATGTCTTTATTGTCTATCTGTATGTCTTATTTTGAAAAATGTCTTTTTAGGTCTTCTGCCCATTTTTTGATCAGGCTGTTTATTTTTCTGATTTTTAGCTGTATGAGCTGCCTGTATATTTTGGAGATTAAACTTTGAGTGTATTCCACGGGTCTGGGCGTGTAGCCCAAGTGTGTTCTCTCAGATTGCCCTCAGGGCATTCAGGCCCCCATTCCTTACTCTCAAGCAATGCAGCCCGCTGCCTCCCTGGTCGCCCCCTCCGCTTTGCCTAGCTGCGTGAGATGCAGGCGTCTGTTGCTGCTTCTCTTGCTTTGCGGGAGTTTACCGTTGTGCTCGTGCTGCCTTCTCCCCTGCTGAAGAGTTACTGTTGGGGCATGTAACGTCTGTGGTTTTAATTATTTTATTTTCCTCCCCAATTATGTTGGCCTTTCTCTGGTTCCAGAGGCTTCGCCAGCAGACTCTAGCAGGTAGATGTGTTTTCCTGGTGTTTTGGAAACTCTCTTCCCTTTTTTTAAGACTCCCTTCCCGCGGATGGAGTCCATCTCTACCTCTTTTGTCTCTCTCTTTTTTCTTATATATTTTGATCCTACGCTCGCTTCCAAAGACAATGGGTTTGTGTTTTCTGGGTGCCTGATGTTTTCCTTTTCTGGCATCAGAAGTTGTATTGTGGAATTTTCTCAGCATTCAAATGTTCTCTTTTG